>NC_033797.1:5673732-5706351 GCF_001876935.1 Asparagus officinalis
AGTGAATCACGACTGCACCCGTTCAGACCTGGTGTTCTAACTCTTTTAATTTCAGATTTAATCTAATTTTTCCTCTTTTTGGACAGCAATCTAGAAGATAGAGATTATTTTATTGCTGTTAATTTAAATCTGAAATTAATTGCTTTTATTTAGTACATTTTTCTCTGTTAATTCTGTGTTAATGTGAAGGAAAAAAATTATAAAAATTACTGTTCATCAGGTTCGGTTTACTGTTCACCCGAACCTGTCTGTTTTGCTTCTGTTCCTTTCATAATTAAAAAAAAAATTTGATTACCTACTGATTATTTGTTAAGTAATTGCTTCTTTTGTTTATACATTAATCAATTGCTTTAATTTGTTTCAATATAAAAATTTAAAATAAAAACCAGATACTGTTCATTAGTTTTATTAAAAAAAACGTTACTGTTCCCTGTAAACAAATTTGTTACTGTTCCTTTTCCATTCAAATAGTTACTACAAATATTCATTTGTCCATTAATTAGTTGCTGTAAAAAAAGAAAAAAAGAAAAAAAAAGAGGTTACTGTTCACAGGAAAAAAACATAGAATATTGTTCTATTTATTTGTTAATTACTATTATTACTAATCAAAGTCATACTCCTTGGTAGTATCTAGTAATTTTGACAAAATCTTTCTCCTGTTCAGATTCCAAATACCTAGACTAGTAAACTCAAATTAGACTTATGGCTAACCCTGATCATTCTAAGAGTGTCAAACCTGAGAAGTTCACCGGTGTTAACTACAAACGGTGGGCTAATCAGATGAGATACTGGCTCACAACCCTAGGTCTTCTTTCAACCATTGATACTCCCGATTCTTCATCCAGTGGATCTCAACCCACCAATTCTCATGTTTATGGTCCACAACCTGAACCATCTCCTTCCACTTCTGGTTCTGGTGCTAGCTCCTTTTCTAGCTCTATGAAACCAGACGAAATCAACTATCATTGTTGTCATAGGATTCTTAGTGCACTTTCGGACAACCTCTATGATATATATTATGAGTTCAAAAGTGCTAAAGACCTATGGAATGCTCTAGAAGCAGAATATGGCTATGATGATGCCGGAATTCTGCGTTTCACCTCCTCATCCTTCAATAAGTTCATGATGATAGATGACAAACCCATTAATGAACAAATCCATGAATTCCAAGATTTCCTTCGTCACCTTCAATCTAAAGGAAACTCTTTCACTGATGACTTCAAAGTTTCCTGTTTGATTGATAAACTCCCTCCCTCCTGGTCTAGATTTCCTGGAGATCTTCGACACAAGCAAGGAGATCTAACATTAACCGAAGCCCTCAAGGCTATTCGTATTGAAGACCAGCATAGGCAAAATTCCAAAACCAAGACTGAATCAAAAGCTAAAGTGAACTTGGTAGAGGATAAGCCTAAATCTAGGAATTTCCCCAGCCATAAGTCTGATGGAAAGTTCTGCTATGTCTGTGGTAGAACCAATCACCTGGCTCCCAACTGTTTCTTTCGGAAGAAGGAACCGGCCAAACCTGCTCCTAAAGGAAATGGATCCAACAAAGTTAATATGATTGAAATGAATCCAACCTCCTTCAGGTTAGCCTCTTCATCTCATCTTGTAAATTCTCTAACTTCTTCCACTGATTGGTATTTGGATTCCGGAGCAAATATCCACGTCTGTAATGACCGCTCTTGGTTTTCAAATTATCAGGAATCACGTGGAGGAAGCATAAGCTTAGCAGATGACTCCACTAATTCAATAATAGGAAGTGGACGTATAGAGCTCACCATGACTTCTGGGAAAGTTCTTCATCTGCAAGGCGTTTATCATGTTCCTTCTCTCCGTCGCAATCTGATTAGTGAATCTCTTCTTCTTAGAGCTGGTTATAGGATTGTAAAAGAATCCAATAAATTTGTGATTACAAAGAGTAATGTTTTCATAGGAAAAGGTTTTATCTGTAATGGCCTTTTCAAACTCAATGTAATCAATTCCAGTTCTAATGAAATTTCTGAGTCTTCTGTTATTCAAATTGTTGAGTCTTGTGATGTTTGGCATGGACGACTTGGACATGTTAATTTCCAAACCCTGCAGAGAATGATTAAATTGAATCTTATTCCCAAATCTTCTCATGACCCCTCATCTAAATGTGAGATTTGTGTTCAAGGAAAACACACTAAAAAACCATTCAAGTCTATAACTAGAAACTCCGAACCTCTCGAATTAATACATAGTGATGTGTGTGACTCGAACCGAGTTCTCACCCGAGGGGGTAGGAGATATTTTGTGACTTTTATAGACGATCACTCCAGATATTGTTACACCTATCTTCTCAAAACTAAAGATGAAGTCTTAGATAAGTTTAAGGTTTAAGGTGTATAAAGCTGAATCTGAGAACCAACTTGACAGGAAGATCAAGATTCTTAGATCTGATCGTGGGGGGGAGTATACCTCAATTGATATGACTGAATATTGCCAAGAACACGGTATTATTCATGAGGTTACTGCTCCCTATACACCACAGTCTAACGGGGTAGCTGAACGAAAGAACAGAACCCTAATGGACATGGTGAACTGTATGTTACTCAGTTCAGGAGCACCTGAAAATCTCTGGGGTGAAGCTCTTCTTTCTGCTTGCTTCATTCTCAATAGGGTTCCCCAGAAATATTCTGATATAACTCCTTATGAACATTGGAAGGGGAGATCTCCTAGTCTGCACTTCTTCCGGGTTTGGGGTTGCTTGGCTAAGGTAGCTATTCCCGAACCTAAGAAGAGGAAAATTGGTTCTAAGACTGTTGATGCTGCTTTTATTAGATATCCACTAGATAGCAATGTTAATAGATTTTTAGTCATTAACTCTGAAATTAGTGATATATCTAACAATACTATCATTGAAGCTAGAGATGCAGTTTATTTTGAAAACATCTTTCCGTTCAAATCCAAAATCTCAGAAAATCCTAGAACATCTTTTCCTTCTGATCTACCATCATCTACTTCTTCTCAGCCTTTTGACATTGAACCTCGAAGGAGTAAAAGAGGTAGAATTCAAAGGGATTTTGGAGAAGACTTCTTTACCTTTCTTGTTGAAGGTGATCCAAGCTCATTCCAAGAAGCAATGGATTCACCTGAATCTCCTTTCTGGAAAGAAGCCATTCATAATAAGATTAAATCTATCATGGAAAACCATACTTGGATACTCACCGACTTACCTCCAGGCTGTAAACCTGTAGGTTGTAAGTGGATATTCAAGAAGAAACTTAGAGCTGATGGTTCCATAGATAAATTTAAAGCTAGATTAGTAGCTAAAGGCTTTACTCAACAAAAGGGCATTGATTATTTTGATACATATTCTCCTGTAGCCCGAATATCAACTATCCGAGTATTACTAGCCTTTGCTGCTATCCATAAGCTTATCATACATCAGATGGATGTCAAGACTGCTTTCCTGAATGGTGATCTAGATGAAGAAATTTATATGCACCAACCTGAAGGCTTCATTACCAAGGGTCAGGAAAACAAAGTCTGTAAACTTGTTAAATCTCTGTATGGTCTTAAACAAGCTCCTAAACAATGGCACCAGAAATTTAACAAAGTCATTGCACAATATGGATTCACGGTGAATGAACACGACATGACTATGTTATCCTCTGTCTCTATGTTGATGATATTCTTATCTTTGGAACCACTCTTGAATTAATTTTAAAGATTAAGGATTATCTTTCCAAGAACTTTGACATGAAAGACTTAGGTCTTGCTGATATGATACTTGGAATGAAAATCTCCAGAGACACTAGAGGAATATCTTTAAGTCTTTCTCACGGTATTGAGAAAATGTTGATCAAATTCAACTATCATAACTCTAAACCTGTTTCCACACCTTATGATTCTTTTATATCCTTAAAGAAGAATGAAGGTGAGCCTGTATCCCAGCTGAAATATTCTCAGATGATTGGATCTCTTCTATACATATCTAACCGGACCAGACCCAATATAGCTTATGTTGTAGGGAGACTGAGCCGGTATACCAGTAACCCTAATCTAGATCATTGGTCTGCCCTAGAGAGAGTATTCAAATACTTGAAAGGGACAGTGGACTATTGCTTGACTTACACTGGATACCCTGATGCTATTGAAGGGTATAGTGACGCTAATTGGGTCACAGATTCTAACAGTGTAAAGTCCACATCTGGATATATTTTTCTTTTTGGTGGTGCTGCTGTATCCTGGAAATCATGTAAGCAAACAGTAATTGCCAGGAGCACCATGGAATCTGAATTGATTGCACTTGATACTAGACTAAGGGATTATCCAGGAGTGTGGTTCTGGATTCATCGAGGGAGATGGGGTTAAGCCCATAGATAAGGTCACTGACAGCGGTAACCCAACCTCTATTTGGAGACGTAGTCCCAATGTTGGTTCAATGTGGTAGTAACAAGCTGGACTAGTGACACTCGTGTGGAGCATCGACCTGGATATATTTATATATCATTATGTAGCATGTGCTACTACCCATTCTCTATGGTGACGATGCTCTGATAATACAGCTGGTTAGGCTGAGTTTTACTCTTAATAAGTCCAACGCGTGTATTGCGGAGGGTATGATATCCAGCTGTAGTACCCTTGGAGGACTTACCTACTTGAGAGGAACCGTGATGGCCGCGGTTGGGGGGGCTGGGCTAACCCCTAGAAACTCTCATGAGTCGGTTTATTGTGAGCATGGCCTTTAACGCTCAACCCGCTTTGCTCAATAGATGAAGCGTATTGTGTGTGTTTTCATCAATACCTGATTAAAGGGGCCTAATTCAAGGCCTAGTCCATTATGTCCCTCAGGTGGCGATGAACTCACTAAGAAAAGGTTCAAACCGGAAGCTACCTCTTTCGAATTCACGATACGAAAGGTTGCCCAACCTATATTTGTTTTGTGTTTTATTGATTTACTTATTGATTTTGTGTTTTCAGTCAATATTGCCTTTTTGGGGGGGACTGTTGGATATTTTCTATGAAAAGGTCAAATTGACTTTTTCTAAGCACATTAATCTCCAACTAACCACTTTTTTCTCCTTAACCCTCTCCACTATCCGTTGTTACTCTCCCTATATAAACTCTCTCAATCATCTCATAATTACACATTCACTTTCTCTACCTACTCTCTCTCCTCTCATCTCACGTAAAGAAAGAAAAAAAGAAAACAGTGAGAGAAAGAAAAGGAAAAGAAATAGAGAAATAATTATAACGGGGTTTTGTGCTACTATATTCTCGATATTGTTATTTATTTTGAGCAACCTTCTTCGTCTGAGCAGAAGCTCTGTGCTCTCGCCCGAGTACGGAGGCCGGCCGTTTCCGGGGGGCTTTTACCGCTAGGGGGAAGAGGATCGACTGCGCCAGGGCGATAGGCGGGTCCTCTATCTTCTAGGGCAGTGAATCACGACTGCACCCGTTCAGGCCTGGTGTTCTAACTCTTTTAATTTCAGATTTAATCTAATTTTTCCTCTTTTTGGACAACAATGAGCATCAGTGGAGTAGTTTGACTGTCTTTCCTGACTTTAGTCATTCTCCCAACACCCCTCGACTTCATATTGGACTTCACTTTGTATTTTATTTAGGCCATAACGTTCGTTCTGATATCATTTGTTGGGGGGATAATTGGACCCAATATAGAGTCAATGACCCTTACACAGATGTTAGAAATTAAATTTAACCCAAATGCTATAGCTCCTAGATATTCACCCTAACTTTTATTTTTAAACTCATCACTCTTTCGTATCTTATTCAATGTGAAAGTATACTCACATATTAAGAGTATCTTATTCAATGTGAAAGTATACTCACGTATTAATCACCTCAACGGAGATCGGTGCATCGATCTATGAAATTCAGATCTATCTAAACATTTTCCTCAACCTAGAGGATTAAATTTATGTGTTTAATAATAAAATAATGGTATAATGATACTATCAAGTTATAGTACAATATGGAAATATTTTTATATCTCCAAAATGTAGCCATCATAGGCTGGAATTAGCTTGGTGCCAAAGGGAGTGGAGGTTGTCCTTGCACTATGGAGAACACGTGGAGGGGCTAAATTAACACAACGACAAAAAATACCAACGCATGAAAAAGAGGGAGGGAGGAGGGAGGTAGGGGGGGGGCTACTATCGAAACCTACTACCACTAAAATAGATAAAGATTGTGTCGGTGGCTACTGCTGCATTTTGATACAACAAAAGAATATGATAAAGCTTATTTGGACCCCAAAAAAATTATAATATTACGTACTCCTAATGAGTGCAATATAATCCAAGATCCATGTTGCAAATATAAGCAACATCATCAAAATGACTTTTGATAATACGCATTGTGGAACATATTTTTTTTAGTAATTAGATGCTTTGTTATTAATGCTGCATCAACACAACAAGATAGTGTAAAATACAAACATTATAAGTGAAGAAAACAATAACGCTAAAAACTAAATCCCCCACAAATAAAAATCAACATCCCTCGATATCATAGAACATAGTTGTTTACTTCTTTAGATACACTCTAAGCGATCTTTTTGGTATGCTTCCTTCTTGATACAAATATTAGTGTAGTACATCATCCATGGCAAGATATTAAGTAAACAATCGAACATCCCAAATAATAGGTTCACCCCAAAAATGTTTAATTTCCTAGAGTATTAGTAGACTATACGTAAAGTCAATCCCAAGCAATTATAGAAACTAGCACTTTTAAA
Organism: Asparagus officinalis; assembly: GCF_001876935.1. NCBI lineage: Eukaryota > Viridiplantae > Streptophyta > Magnoliopsida > Asparagales > Asparagaceae > Asparagus > Asparagus officinalis. The sequence goes on from NC_033797.1 coordinate 5,680,457, forward strand.
TGCACTAAATAGTATTGAGAAAAACATAGTTCATGTGATACAAAAGAGTTTGTTAATATGTCCATTATAATTGAAAAGTTAAGATTAGACATCTTGATCATCAAAATTAACCACAAATTCATAATCTAAGAATCGAAACAAAAGTTAAGATTAGACATCTTGATCATCAAAATTAACCACAAATTCATAATCTAAGAATCGAAACTATTGTAAGAGTATGACTAATATGTATTCAGATATGGATACGAATATTTCACTACAAAACCATATCCGTAACCATATCATATCGGTTATAGATTTGAGTAACCATATTTGTATCCTAACGGATACGGTTACGGATATTTTCTCGGATACGGATACGATTTAGCACCCCTAGTGAGAGATTGCCACTTTGTGTGTAATTATTAATCATATAGCATATGAATAATTGTTTGCAGATTTGCATTATTAATCATGTAGCACGTGAATAATTATTTACAGATTGATCATTCATCACATATAAGAGCGAGGTGGTAAATTTGGTATTTAATAAATCGTCTAATTAATCTAAGCGTATTGTGAACTACTTGAATTTTAGTTGGTGAGAGATCGTCACGTTGTGTGTAATTATTAATCATATAACATATGAATAATTGTTCTCACTTTGGCATTATTAATCATATAGCACATGAGTAATTGTTTGCAATTTGATCATTGATCATATATAAGAGCGAGGGCATAAATTTGGTATTTAATAAATCGTCTAATTTACTTAAGTTGCTCTTTCATTTAGGTTTACATTTCAATTTAAACCATATCATTTTTTTCATACTATGTATATCCAATAAGGATTCATCAATTTATCAAGTTACTCTTACTTAATGGATTAGTATTTAAATTCCAATGGTATTTTTGTCTATTAAAAGATTTTCCCGAACTCGTGTTTTTAAAGGGAGTATGATTTTTTAACACTGTAATAATATGCATGTTAGTACCAAATGTATATTTAATATATGTTTGTATGTCGATATGACAATGATATTCATTATTCTCATATTATTTAATCCACATTTTTTTATACCTATATTAAAAATTTTAAGGGTAAAACCCTAACAAATCTATGTATGTGTTCGGCACGTAACCTCCAAAATTTTTGAAACTCTCGCAAAATATCCAATATCTTTGAGGATTTCAAAAATCTCCCAGAAATTGTTTTTTCGCCTAGCGCCTAAGCATCATACTTTTAAGCTCGCAAAAATAGATAATATCACGTAAGTGTCATAAAGCAATCATAGAGACTTAAATGAAAAGAGTCAAAACATTTTGAAATTTCCTGGAATTCTCAAGGTTAATGGGGGGCTTAGGGCCTGTTTGGTTGTCACTTTTTTGAGAGTTTTTGGGATTATAATACTATAGGCGTCAGGTGTTACATTATTACAACAAACTTCTCTGTTTGGTGGGTGAAAATGGCAACAGATTTGCAAGCACTCAGCAATTCCCAGCAAAAAGTTAGGAAATAGGGTTGCATACTGTAGCTACCAGCTGGCCACCCAATTCTATGATACTGTAGCAACAATTAATGTGTTTTACAAAAAGTAACCGAAAATTCCAAAATTGATGGAGGTCAAGTCCCAGACACACAAACTTGTTCAGACTTCATGGGTGTACCCAAGAAGTAATAAAAAACAGAGATTTCAGGCTGCTGGTCAGGCTTTCGGCCCGAGTCTTCTAATAAGTAAGCCGTCGTAGATGGGCTGTTGTTGGCCCAAAATATATATATATACCCCAGTATCATAAATGCTCAAAGCCCAACATAAACATTAAAAAAAAACAATGTACTGTACTATTAAAATTTTATAAACAGTGCATACGGAATAAAAAGAACGATAGTGTTTTGATGACCTCTGTACCCCTGAAATTGTTAATGTTTTTTATATTTGACACTCAAATCACTATAGTTTCAAATTTACCCCTTAAATCACTATAGTTTCAAATTTAGCACTCAAATTGGTTTCTTCCTTCAATTTTACCCTCGATTCTTACGGTTGCTAAATTTTTGATAGTCTGAGGGCTAAATTACTAGCATATCCCTCTGAAATTTTAACATTATTAGGTCGTTACTCGTTACCACGACAAGGAGAAGAAAAGGGAAAAGAACACATGACATAATAATTGATTTAAAGGGTATGTTGGTCTTTTTTTTTAAATCACTATTTTGACTGAATATTCTATCTTTATGCTCTAACTTTTAATTGAGGGGTAAACTCGAGGGATGACAGACAACAATTTGAAGGGTAAGTTTAGAAATACTTATAATGTGGAGGGTTTATATCGAAAAGCTCTATGTCGTTAATTAACAGAGCTCCTAATACAAGAAGGACATCCTCAAGATATTCATCCTCGTCTAATCATTTTAGAATATCTCAAAATTTCTCTCAAAACTTGGAGGAGTTGTTATTAACGACCGGGGGGAAAAATCTAAATTATTTTATAATTCAGTGTTCCGTTTTACTTCAGATTCAAAGCAGCTAAGCCTCTATATATACTCTCTGGTCCTTTAAATTAGTTTTTTTAGCAACTTCATGATTCTCGTTGAAATTATGCATTTGTTCTCTCTGATTACTAAGTCTTCTGAGCATCTTGCACTTTTCACTCAAGGGGGAGAAAATCCAAAGAAATAGTAAAGAGGGAATTTTCAAAACAGCCCCAAAAAAATTTTTATTTTTTAAAATCAACCCATTTTTTTTATTTATCAAAATCGACCCATTTTTTGCCACGTGGGCTTAATGAAGTTCCTAAACAGTCGGGGTTGCCAACCCCGACTATTTAGGACATAAAAATTTCGGGTTTAAGGGTTTAATTAGGATTTAACACCCTCCTAAATAGTCGGGGTTGCCAACCCTGACTGTTTAGGAACTTCATTAAGCCCACGTGGCAAAAAGTTGGTCGATTTTTATAAATAAAAAAAATGGGTCGATTTTGATAAATAAAAAAAATGGGTCGATTTTGAAAATAAAAATCTTTTTGGAGCTGTTTTGAAAATTTCCTCAATAGTAAATTGTGCAATCATGCATATATCGTGATGTTATTACCAGGTACTCCTTCCACGTCTACAACACAGACAAATACATAACATCAAAAGCCCCAAGATAATTAATTTCCGGCCGGTCCAAAAAACAAATTAAACAATAGACCCTAGACCTCCTTCACTCCCTCCAACTATTGCCAAAGAATCTTATCTTAAAACACAAACCAATTCAAACTTTCACGTTCTAGCATCCATAGCCAAAATGGTGCTGAGGTTCATGGGGTTCATGTACTCAACGGATCCGCTCATGAGCCTGCTCACTATGATCCGGTTCGCTTTCTCCGACGGATGGAACGCGTCCCAGAACGCGTACAGGTCGCGGTTCGGGCACAGGTTCGATGCGATGGTGCAGAGTCCGAGCCCGTTGTACGGGCCTTGGCCGCAACAAGCGATCTTCGACGTCACGAAACCTGAGACAGGGCTCACGGATGGAGCAGGGTAACGACTTAGGGCCCGTTTGGATAATGAAAGTATTGGAACAGTTAGAGCTCACGAAACCTTAGACAGATTGACATAATTTCGATCCATGACTAAGACTAATAGTTGATTCAAAAAACTCAGGTTAGTGGGTCTGAAACTGATCAATATATATACAAATCCACGCGTAATCGGATTATTTACATTATTATACCAAATTGAGCTATATTTAGCCTACATGCATCCATACTCAAGATTACCGGATCAAATTCAAATTGACCAAAGCATATCGGTGGGTGATCCGGACTGTTGGGAGGTTTCATTATGGCTTCTGCAGTCCTCGTTTCGATTTCGGACTGGGTTATTAAATTAAATTAAAAAAACAAGCATATTGGATCAAACTTACCAACCCTACTATTATGGAACAAAGTGTGAAGAAAGGGAAAAAAAGAAAAACGAAAAAAAAGGGTTTATACCGTAGGCTTGTGGATTGGTGACAAAGTCCATATGGGAGCTGAAAGCGTTGGCAGCAATGAACACATCGGAGCCTGCCTCGGCGTTGAGCTCCTGGATGATCTGGACCAGTTGAGGGTTGAAGAGCTCTGCGGCTCTCATGAGCTCCGGGTCGCAGTCGCCGGTCCTGCTCCGTAGCGCGAGCTCGGCCGGCACGCAGCCCAGCGGCCCGGTACCGGTGACCAAAGTCCGACGGGCGCCCATATTGTACAAGGTCTGCTAGTCACATTGAAACAGTTAGAGCTCATCGCTTCTAGATATCTCTTGATAGTTTATTTTGCTAAATGAATTAATTTATTGCATAAGTTTGAGTTGATATAAGTGAATGATGTTAGAGTTGAAAATTCGGGTTATTTTATATGTTCACTGAAACTTTTAGATTTTGTAATATATGCATGGTGAATTAGCTGAAGCTCTGAAGAATATATAATAGCTCTAAAGAGTAAGAAAGAAAAGATACTACGGCCTGTAATTGGACGATTTTTCTTTTTAAAAAATGTTCCACCGAAATTTTATAATCAGATGATTCTAAATAATTTAGTTTTTAATTATTTTCTAGCTTTGAGAGTAGCGACATCAGATTACCATTGAAACTATCATATATTTGTCTCTACTTGGAAGAAAGATGACATATAAAAAAGTGAAGGAAATTTTATGCTCAGTTCAAGTGGTTGCAGTTCTTTTTACCTATATTTTCTCAGAAACAAATAACTTAATTTGATAATTTAAAACAGTGCGCATTGATATCCAAGTGGGGCCAAGAACTTTCAGGAACTTCACCAACCCAAATTAACTTTGCATTTACTACCCCCACTATTAAATTTAGTCACATCCTTGAAGACAAAAGGCCTTCTATTTCAATCATGATAGAATAATAATAAACCAAAAATTATTATCCAGTCCTTCACGTCTCGCTTCCCAAAGTTGCTACTGTTAGCAGACTGTCACTGGAATTTTGTCCAATTAATTAATAAACAAAAAAAGAAAAAAAGAAAATAGAGTTGTTATAGAAATTTACCGCGAGTATTTTCTTGTATTCGGATGTTAAGTACCGAACATAATCTGGAAGCGAGAACTCGCGAGATCTGGCAGAAAATGGCAGCAAATAGTAGTTGTTCACAAAATCGTTGCCTCCGAGGGTGATCAGCACGAGCGCATCGTTCACCAGCCTCGTGGCTTGGTCTGGTCCGATCAAAGAGCTCAGCCTCTGTTGATACTGCTGGAAATACTCCAATTGCTCGCTAATTCTTATAATATTTATCTAAAATCATATGAAATATACATGTTAGCGGTCGTATAAATAACATTGTAATTTAAAAGCTCAAAAAAAAAAAACTGAAAGATGGTTACAAATTGGATTCCGGTGTCGTTGAGAATTCCAATTCCAGCCGAAGCGAAGTTAGCACCGACAAGTAGTTTATCCCCTCTGAGCTCTGGGCTCAGGTAGGGCAATGTGGATTCAGCTCCGAGATGCTCACCTGTGCATCCCAATCGTTAGCAATTTCAAACTTGGTTAATGTTTCCCTCCAAAAAATGTTAGCAAGCATATTTTTTAAAAAAAATTTACTTATAATGTCAGGGATGTTAAGCCCGTTGGAGAATCGACCCGTGGGCCGATGGGTCGGGTAATCGACCCCGTAGGGTGGCGCGTCTGCCCGGGCGCTGGTCACCAAGTAATTGTTGTTACCGTTGTCGACCAAAGAGTCCCCGAACACGAAGAAGGCTCGCGCTGCTTCGGAGAGATCTCCGAACGCCAGAAGCCCGATGATGATGTCGAAGAGGAGGAACCAAGCGAGTTGAAGATGCATTGTGGTATTGGGAACGAGAAATGAAAACTATGAACACACTGCGGCAGTGAGAAGTTTCTAAGGGGTACGGTGGAGTGAGGGTTTATACAAAGGTCATCACATATATCTTTGATCATATATAACTCCGCCTATTCATCAAGCTCATGGATATCAAAAGGGACCACTGAAGTGATGCAATATTTCAACAGTGTAATTAGCTATCCATGCAGTGCAACTGTGTATCTATTAATTAGTTGGCTAGCTTTTTATTTTTGTTATCTTTTATTATATATATGTTGCATGCATACAATCAAGGCGGTTGGTTGGTTTGTTTGTTTGTTTGTTTTTAATTAGTCACGAGGATTATTTATTTCCCTACTCGTGTAGCTGTGTTGTATTGCAGTAGTCACGTGTTTTGATCTTGTAGAAGAAAGGTAGATGGAATCATCAAGGCATTAAGATCTATGTTTAATTAGTTGAGTGAGTTGTTCATTCTCGATCATTTGAGATTAAATAGACTCAAATATATGCAGCCAACTGTTTATAAGCAGAAATTGGTACTATGGTTTACATATATGCATCTTGTTCTTAATTTCACGTCAAATGAGTGCGCAATATAGTATTTGAATTTATTTCGCTTACTCGGATGTATATTGATATCTCTTTCGGTATTATGCCAAAACTGCGAGGTTATGATGAGAATAGAGGATAGTAATTAAGTTTATAGTTTAAATTTAGCATTCACAAGCTTAATTTGAAGCATATAAGTACGGCTTATTCCTGTTGTGCGCGGCGCGGAAGCGGTCGAATCACACAATCCAAACAAGAGAGATCACAACCAAATAAACAAGCACAATCACCAATTAACACAAGAGATTTACGTGGTTCGGCAAGTTGCCTACGTCCACGGGGCAAGAAGGGGATGAGGTTTTCACTAATAGAGAAAGAGTACAAACTGAGATTACAAATCACTCGAAGGAACAAACTAATCTCACCAACAAGCTCTTAATCCCTCCAAACAAAACCCTAAACAAATAGCTCAGAAAATACCTCTTTTCTGTGCTCCAAATATCCCTAATTTTTCTTCTCCTCATTCTCTCTTCCAATTGTTCCATATATATAGAAATCCTAAAATCATAAACATACTAGGAATTCTAAACCAAAACCAAATCAAATTAGGAATCCTAATAACCTATTACCAAAATAGATTAGGAATCCTAATAACCTCATGTTACCAAAATAAACTAGGAATCCTAATAACCTCATGTTACCAAAATAGATTAGGAATTCTCTATCCAACAATTCTCCACCTCGGCGAAGTTTTTCCAAAACTGAGCCGACACCGACCAAACCAAATGCCTCACTTGTTACATCCAGTACGAAGTGAAACGATCAACAACAACAGACTCAATCCATAACAAGTCAAGACCCAAACGGGAGTGCGAACACTCACCCAAACGTCGGTATCTACTCACCAAATCGGCTGCATTAAAACTGACTGCCTACGTATCCTCCTGCCCAAGGAATCAAGCATTCACGTAGTTCACTCAAATGGCCTCCAAAGGCCTCAATCCACTAGAAGAGTTCGCAACCCTTCTCCAATATCACAATCAAGTCTGCGGCTGATAGCACCTCCAATGGCTCCAAACTGAACTAATCCAAACATCTCCACCTGAGATGAACCAATGGCCATATCCAGACTACATCCATCAGCTGTACTCGAATCAATCAACCTATCATCTGCATCCAAATCAACACGATTCCCAATCTGTGTCACATCAGCTGGAATCCCAAATGATGCAGTATGATCTGGAGTTTCCACCCAACGTGGAGTAGCATCACTCTCCACCCGCTGTGATGTCCCAAAGATCTGATCACCACTCTCCACCTGCTGAGATTCAAACGTGACATGCCTGCTCAGAACAAAGTCAGAAGCCAATACCTGATAATCAAACACGCCTCTGAATCCCAAATGTGCTATCGGATCAAATCTCATATCCACGATGTGACCAAGTGCTGGGTAGCCAAACATCCGACGCAACCCAAAATCTGAAGCAGCTCCACCAGATCCCATATCTATACATGCAGCAGTCGGCAACCTATACATGAGACGGCCCAAACATATCGTAGCCTGCACACCAATGCCAATGCTCGACATCAAACGCCGATCCTCCTCCAGAAAGGAACAGCTACCTGAATCTGACATCTCGCCTTGTCGCCTCAAAGTTTCCACACCAATGAAGTGTCTCCTATTGTCGTGAGCTTGACACAAATGCAAGAAAGAACCCCTACCATAATCAGAACGTCGGGTTACCTTTCTACCAACATACTTTCTCCATCTGTTGCGGGCTTCTAGGACTTCACACCAATGGGATTTGGTTGCAACCTACCAATGTCTAGAGCAATCCCCAACTGCAAAAACCACATACCTATTACCTCCCAATAATGCTCCCTTGGAAGGCTCCCGAATACCTGAATGAACACCACTCAGAAAACCCCTCGAATGATGGATAGAAGTGCCAAACTCCACCTCGGTCTTCTCGCTCATACCAATGGGTTCACAGGACTTCAAACTACAGGTCAAAGCACTCCTCAAAAATCTATGCACGACATTTCCAATCAAATAACCCAGCATCAAACAACACCACAGTCTAGCCGAATCTGATGAAGTCGTCATCTCCCTATCAATCGTCGTGCTTCCGAGCAAATAATACAAATTGCTCCTTCTGACGTCCTTCATAACAATCATGGACCCCAATGTGACCTTCAAACGTGCATCCTCCAAGGTCACTTTATAGCCAAATGCCACCAAAGCTCCTAGTGAAATGATATTCTTCGACAACTGCGAAACGAACCTCACTCCTTCCAACTCCTGAATCACTCCGTCATACATCCGAATACGAACGGTACCAATACCACCAATAGAGCATGCATGTCCATTACCCATGAGCACAACATCCTCTTTTTCCAACTTCTGAAAGCTGGAGAACCAATCCCTCCTAGGGCATACGTGGTATGAAGCATCCGAATCCAACATCCACTCTGTAGAGTTGGCAACACAAACTGACGGCGGTGCAGATAATGAATAGCCCGAAGAATCCGAATCTGAATTGTTACCACTAGTCTTGACAACATTCATCTCTGAAGTTTGTACAGCTTTCCCCTTATTCTTCTCGGCTCGATCTAACTTTGGGCATTCAGCTTTCCAATGTCCATCCTCTTTACAAAAGGCACACTAATTCCTACGAATCCCACGATGTGTACCTCTAGACTGCGACCTCCTGCTTCGGTTTGAACCATGACCATGAACTACTAATGCATCTCCCGATGCCTTCTCGGAGAACTCATCAACACTCTTCCTCAACTCATAATTCACCAACGCTGAGGTCACCTCCTTGTAACTAACAGTAGTTCTTCCATTAATCATAGTTAGAACAAACGTACCAAAATCATCATCGGGCAACGAACACAAAAGTAGCATCGCCTTGTCTTCATCCTCAACCATGATATCCACATTAGCCATGTCTGAAAGTAGCTTTGTGAAGTTGTTAACATGCTCCCTAATGGAAACTCCTCTCTTCATCTTGAACTGATAAAACCTCTTCTTCAAGTGAAGCCGATTCTCAATGCTCTTAGTAAGATACTTTTCATTGAGTGTTTCCCACATCTTTTTCGCCGAAGTCTCGTTCATCACATCATAAATAAGATCTGGCGTCAAGTATGACCGAATAACTCCACACGCCCTACTATTCATCTTCTTCCAAACCTTAGCTTCCATCTCGGTAGGTTTCTCTTGTAACTCAAGAGTCTCCTCCAAATTCTGACCGTCCAACGTATCCATCACCTGGCACCTCCACAAACCGAAATTGATCTTACCATCAAACTTCGTAACATCGATCTTTATGTTATTGATGCTCAAACTATGTATCGTCTTCGTAAGAGACGATCCTGATGTGCTTGCTTCACCCATGTTGTCGATCTAACTCTTCAAATAGGAATCCTTCAGCGAATCCTTCAAACAAGCCTCAAGTTAAACCCGAAGCTCTGATACCAATTGTTATGAGCGGCGCGGAAGCGGTCGAATCACACAATCCAAATAAGAGAGATCGCAACAAAATAAACAAGCACAATCACCAATTAATACAAGAGATTTACGTGGTTCGGCAAGTTGCCTACGTCCACGGGGCAAGAAGGGGGAGGGTTTCCACTAATAGAGAAGGAGAGTACAAATTGAGATTACAAATCGCTCAAACGAACCAACTAATCTCACCAACAAATCTCTCAACCTCTCAACCAATAACCCTAACAAATAGCTCAGAAAGATCTCTCTTTTCTGTGCTCCAAAATCCCCAGATTTGCTGCTATAAAACCCTCAAATCGTATTGGTATTTATACCAAAACAGAAACCCAAACAGACTGCAAATAGGAACTCTAACTTTCCAAAAAACCCATCATAAGTCGACTTAACAGTCTGCATAAGTCGACTTGGCAGAGCGAAAAACAACAACTGGAGAACAGATCGTAAGTCGACTTATCAGACCTGATAAGTCGACTTGGCAGAGCAAAAAACCAACAATCCAGAGCAGAACGTAAGTCGACTTAACAGTCTACATAAGTCGACTTACCATAAGTCGACTTATGCCTGTGCATGAGTCGACTTATGACACAGAATCTGCAAAAACCTAAATTTTCCAAATTTCTCCACAATTCTCCACCTCGGCGAAGTTTTTCCAAAACTGAGCCGACACCAACCAAACAAATGCCTCACATAATGAGACCCAAACGGGAGTGCGAACACTCACCCCAAATGTCGATGTCGCTCACCAAATCGGCTGCATCAAAACTGACTGCCTACGTATCCTCTTGCCCAAGGAATCAAGCCTTCACGTAGTTCACCCAAACGGCCTCCAAAGGCCCTCAAACAAATAGAAAAGTCTGCAACAAATGACCTGATCAACACTCTCCACCTGCCGAGAGTCAAAAGTGACATACCTGCTCAGAACAAAATCAGAAGCTCCCAAACGATAATCAACTGAGCCTCCGAACCCCAAACGCGCAATCGGATCCAATCTCACATCCACGATGTGACCAAATGCTGGGTATCCAAATATCCGACGCGACCCAAAATCTGAAGCAGCTCCACCAGATCTAATAACTCCTAAAGCAGCAGTCGGCGACCTATGCATAAGATGACCCAAATATGTCGAAGCCCGCACACCAATGCCAATGCTCGACATCAAACGCCGATCCTCCTCCAGAAAGGAACGACCCATCGAAACTGTCATCTCATCTCGTCGCCCCAAAGTCTCCACACCAATGAAGTGTCTCCTATTGCCGTGAGCTCGGCACCAACGCAAGAAAGGACCCCTACCAAAGCTGAAACAATGAGTTACCTTTCTGCCAATACACTTCTTCCAATTGTTGTTGACTTCTAGGACTTTACACCAACGGGAACTGGTCGCGACCCAATAATGCCTAGAACAATCACCAACTGTGGAAACCAAGATACGATTACCTCCCAATGATGCCTCCTTGGAAGGCCCCCAAATGCCTGACTGAACACCTCCAAAAAGACCCCTCGCTCGATGGATAGAAGTGCCAAACTCCACCACGGTCTCGCTCATCCTAATGTGCTCACAGGACTTCAATCTGCAGGTCATAGCACTCCTCAACAACCAATGCACGGTATTACCAATCATATACCCCAGCACCAAACAATGCCACAGTCTAGCCGAATCTGATGAAGTCGTCATTTCCCTATCAATCACCGTGCTTCCGTGCAAATAATACAAATTTCTTCTTCTGACGCCCTTCATCACAATCATGGACCCAAATGTAACCTTCAAGCGTGCATCCGCCAAGGTCACCCTATAGCCAGCTGCCTCCAAAGCTCCAAGTGAAATGATGTTCTTCTTCAACTGAGGAACGAACCTCACTCCAACCAACTCCCGAATCACCCCGTCACTCATCCTGATCCGAACAGTACCAATACCACCAATAGAGCATTTGTGATCATTCCCCATGAGCACGAAATCCCCTCTTTCCAACTCCTGAAAGCTGGAGAACCAATCCCTCCTAGGGCAAATGTGGTATGTAGCACCCGAATCCAATATCCACTCTGTAGAGTAGGCAACACAAACTGACGGCAGTGCAGATAACGAGTAGCCCGAAGAATCCGAATCTGAATCGTTGCCACTAGCCTTGACAACATTCGCCTCTGAAGCTTGAATAGCTTTTCCCTTATTCTTCCCGGCTCGATCAACTAACTTTGGGCAATCGGCTTTCCAATGTCCATCTTCTTTGCAAAAGGCACACTGATTCTTACGAACTCCAAGATGTGCCCCTCTAGACTGCGACCTCCCACTACGGTTTGGACCCTTTGCTCTTGCGACCAACGCCCCCGCTACCGGCTCAAACGAAGTCTCCTTATCCTTCTTTCGAAGCTGATAATTCACAAGTGCAGCGGTGACCTCACTATACGAAAGAGATGCCTTCCCATTAATAAGAGTAAGAACGAAGGTCTCATATTCCTCGTCGGGCAAGGAACTCAACAACAACAACGCCTTGTCCTCATCTTCAATCACCACATCTACATTCCAACAACGCCTTGTCCTCATCTTCAATCTTAACATCCACATTCGCCAAATCCGCAAGAAGCTTCGTGTAGTGGTTCATGTGATCACCAATGGAGGTTCCTTTCTTCAACTGGAAGCGGTAAAGCCTCCTCTTCAAATGCAAGCGATTCTCCACACTCTTGGTCAAATACTTGCTCTCAAGGATCTCCCAAATCTTCTTTGCAGAAGTCTCATTGATCACATCATACTTTAGATCTTGAGTGAGACAAGACCTAATCACACCACACGCCGTTCGATTCATCTTTTTCCAAACCTTTTCATCAATATTATCCGGTTTCCCGACCAACTCCAATGTATCTTTCAAATTTTGCGCGTTGAGCGCATCCATGACTTCGCATCGCCAAAGTCCAAAATTGATTGTGCCATTGAACTTTTCCACATCAATCTTCATCGAGTGGATATTCAAACTTTGGACGGTCTTCACTCCGGAAGTACTGCCCACAACTCCTTCTTTCTCGGCCATAATCCTCAAAACACCACCAAACCAATGCGGAAACAAACGAGAAATAGATCCAAACTGAAAAAGATGAGATTTTTACCAAAAAGATCCCACCTTTATCACCAAACGAAGCCCTAGATGAACTTCCAAAGCGATCTACTCCTCCAAATAGCCCAAGCGTAACCCGAGCTCTGATACCACTTGTTGTGACTGACGGCGGCGCCGAGGAATCAAAACAAGCGCTGATGAAAGAAGGCCAAAAACAACCAAATATCAATGCACAAACACCAATTTTAACGTGGTTCGGCAATTGCCTACGTCCACGGGGCAAGAAGGGGGAGGGTTTCCACTAATAGAGAAGGAGAGTACAAATTGAGATTACAAATCGCTCAAACGAACCAACTAATCTCACCAACAAATCTCTCAACCTCTCAACCAATAACCCTAACAAATAGCTCAGAAAGATCTCTCTTTTCTGTGCTCCAAAATCCCCAGATTTGCTGCTATAAAACCCTCAAATCGTATTGGTATTTATACCAAAACAGAAACCCAAACAGACTGCAAATAGGAACTCTAACTTTCCAAAAAACCCGTCATAAGTCGACTTAACAGTCTGCATAAGTCGACTTGGCAGAGCGAAAAACAACAACTGGAGAACAGATCGTAAGTCGACTTATCAGACCTGATAAGTCGACTTGGCAGAGCAAAAAACCAACAATCCAGAGCAGAACGTAAGTCGACTTAACAGTCTGTATAAGTCGACTTACCATAAGTCGACTTATGCCTGTGCATGAGTCGACTTATGACACAGAATCTGCAAAAACCTGAATTTTCCAAATTTCTCCGCATGAACTTTTTTGATCACCTTACTTCTTTCTTCATTTTCTGTTGGAGGTTTGTCTCGAACTTTTTTTAAGAAGAGACTGCTAAAACGTAGGAGCATTATTACTCTCTTCATTAATTAGTTAGCATTTTCATAGGTTAATTAACATCATTATCCAGACTATAATTTGAAACTTATTACAAAAAGAGCCCTAGACTCTTTATGGTCAATGCAATTCCCTTTATGAATCTTTATACTCATCATGCACGCTCAGTGTCAGATTCTACTATTCACCAGTCACGAAAATTATAATAGACCGTCCATTTCCCCATCCTGCATTGCTCATGAAATTGACTACACAACCAATTTCTTAGCTACAATTGTGTGATTGAGGCAAAAAACCCTAGAAAAATCAAACTTCACCTTCAGTAGTTAATTATTGAGGATGTCAGTGTGAACAGCCATTGCATGTGAAATGTTTGAATGGGAGTTGGACAAAAGTAATTTTGAGGGGGAGGGGGAAATATTAATGTATCCAACTCATGAGAAGCATGCATGCATCACCCTCTAATTCCTATAATGATATTAATGGACAGGCACGTGACTCACTAAAATAAGGTTAGTTGCAATTAGTCTTGGCTGTTTGTTACAATTGTAATCGCATTGTTAATATTACTTGCATATCCATTGTTTGTTGTTTTCGTTGCAGCTATTTGGTTCAATTTCAAAAAAAAAATAATGCACAGATTCAGTTATATAGAGATTTAGACCTCATTTTTATATAGTTCAAAAATATTGCAAAGGCGATTTACATCTACACCTGCATGCATAATTAGTGATCATCTACTACTGCAGTTACGCTGAAACGAACAGTCGCAACCAAAAAATTCCTTGTGAATTCAATCACCAAACGACCTCTTGGCGACGTTTATCACCGTGGCTCGGAGATTGAGCTAAACCGAACCGAACCGAACCGAACCGAATCAAATAAATCAGTTCTCGCTCGTAAGATCTTCTGCTGTTTGTAAGCTCTACTATCCATGGACTGACCCTGAAGTAAGAAGACTCGTAGGAAATCATCACAATGTTTGCAAGGTACGTGGTCCAACGCTTCAATGAATGAATGAATATATCAATTATTTCTTACTGATCCCAATGTCTGTACATAACATAGCATAAACCTTTTTTTCCCTCCTTCCTTTCTTCTTCAATATCAGCTTTTTACAATCCAGAGGAATTGAATTCCACAGAAATAGACAAAGAAGCAAGCTCCTCAGCCACTGTAAGTATCCTTGACTCGTCAGCAATTAAAATCCACACCAAAATTTTCGGCGATTGAATTCTGATGTACGTCTTCACTCCAAAACAAATAGACAAATAGTTTATAAAATATGAAGAAGGGCAACTGAGGTTGTCAGCAGCCAGCAAATACTCCGCAACTGAAGTAATAATAAGTACAGCATTCAGAGAAATCAGCTCTGGAAGGAATTTTTTCCTTCTTTTAATTTCTTCAACTACTGGTGTACGTAAAGTGCAATTCTCTCTGGCTATCGGCATTCAATTCCCAGTACAATAATTTGAGCACTACATGCAAGTTGCAGTGAATCTTAAAAAGAGTTGGTCGTGAGTAGAGAAAGCATCGAGAGATCCGTCCATACATTTATTTTGGTGCACCAAATGAATATCTATCCTTTGATGATATACAAATCTCAAAGTATAGTAAGCAAACATTTTTTTTATGCATCATTAATTTCATAAAACAAACACATTGGATACTCCTCTATATAAGTGATCCATTTTACTATGAGCCGATAAAGATGAGGAATCTATATTTCAAAAGTTCATCATCACATGGATGTCAGAAAACTTTTATTCATAGGTGTTTTTTTTCTTAAATAGCCTCTGATCACTCTAATTAATGTTTAGAGAATATAATTGAATTTTGTTTTAGTTTGAATAACTAAAGGTAAGTTACTCATTTAAAAAGAATTTAACCATCTGAATATAAAAATTCAATTTTATTCTATAATATTAGGGTGTGAATAAAATTGAAGGATGAATGTAATTTGGAGGATAAAATAGCAAGTAGTGTGTTTAGGTGGTAATTTAGAAACTCTTTTATAATATCTTTTGATTAGGGCTTCCTGTCCTACCTTTTTGTTAACTTAAACAATGTTAATTTAGAAATAGGGAAAATTTGGAAAAACGACCGTTTTTTAAAAATAATAGGTAAAATCGACCGTTTAACAAAATAATTAGCAAAGTCAACCTTTTTTTGCACGGGACTACTAGTCCCGTGTAAAAAAGGTCGATTTTGCTAAAATCCCTTATTTTTGCACGGGACTACTAGTCCCGTGCAAAAAAATCCCCAACTTCCTCCATCTTCTACTCCCTCTCCGCTGCACGATCAAGTCCCTCATCTTTCCCAGGGGAGAAACCGTAAGTCGATCGAGCTCCGTGCGCTCTCGATCAGCTTAATTAACTAATTAGTTAGCACTTAAATTCCCTTCTTAATTTTCGCGACCGACCGACCGACCTAATTCATTCATTATTCGTTTAATTAATTAACTAAATTCGATCAGATCACTAGAGAAGGTGACCCGGTACACAGAATGCTGTTCATAGTGAGAGGCCACCTCCAGAGCAGCCAGCTCCTCCGCGACGGCGTCAAGAGCTGCTGCATGCTCGGCCCCGGCAACTTCAGCGGCGACGAGCTGTTGTCGTGGTGCCTTCGCCGTCCTTTCATCGAGCGCTTGCCCCAGTCGTCATCCACGCTGGTCACTCTCGAGACAACCGAGGCCTTCGGGCTGGAGGCCGGCGACGTGAAGTACGTGACTCAACACTTCCGGTACGTGTTCACGAACGAGAAGGCGAAGAGGAGCGCTCGGTACTACTCGCCTGGGAAGAGGAGCGCCCGGTACTACTCGCCTGGGTGGCGCACGTGGGCCGCGATGGCGATCCAGCTGGCGTGTTGGAGGGGCGGAGAGGGAGTAGAAGATGGAGGAAGTTGGGGATTTTTTTGCACGGGACTAGTAGTCCCGTGCAAAAATAGGGGATTTTAGCAAAATCGACCTTTTTTTGCACGGGACTAGTAGTCCCGTGCAAAAAAAGGTCGATTTTGCTAATTATTTTGTTAAACGGTCGATTTTGCCTATTATTTTTAAAAAACGGTCGTTTTTCCAAATTTTACCTTTAGAAATATATATGATATTGTTGGCAGTAAACTGCATAGTTATGCCCTTATTCAACCCTTCACTAATGTTGGATATGCACGAGAAAACATGGTTTAAAACTTAATTTATAGGTTCATTCCTCAAAAACAAAAAACAAAAAAATAAGAACATATAATTTATAGCAATTGACTTACATTATTAAGCTCAGTTATAGACTTCCAATGAATTTAATGAGGCGTAGTCACTACTACTAATACTATCCCTAATTAAGTTCATGGTCTCCCGTTGTGTTGTTTGAGTCTTAATTGTTGTTGTTGTTGATTATTTTCTTTATGTTCCATTTTTTGCTGTATTAACATTTAATGAAACACGTGGAATCATCACATGGTGATCATTAATTATCTCTCGCCATCAACATAAGCATAGAAGATCAAGTGAACATAACACCTCGTAAAAGACATGCAATGAAATTGTATAATCTAATTTTATTTTATTTTATTTTTTATGGGAATTACATGATCTGATGTTGACATGTCATCAATCCTCTTTTATTATATCTAAAGACTCCATACCAACAAATTAAGCTATTAAGAAAAGAGGAATTTGTTATTAAATGTCTACATAAAAAGGACCGATATATTGAACTAGTAATTAAGTGTAGTTGTTGTTAAGCCTTCTTAATTCCAACAAGACATTACTATTATTGCATCTTGAGACATTAATGATATTAATTAATTATTTTGTGGACACGCTTGTAGGTTCACCAATAAAAGGGGCAGTTCATAATTAATTTCCAGAAAGGGCAAATAATTTATGTGTTGATTTTTCCTTGTTAGGGTGATCAATGACCGTGATGTACAAATAAAACCACGGTGTTTGTGGAATGTTAGAGGACAATAAGCCTTAATCTGTCTTATCTATTGATTGTAATAAAGACACAATCCTAATCTCTGCGGTTAAAAAAATAAGGTTTCCTTTGTTCCTTTTTTCCCTGATAGCGATAATGTTTTTCTGCAGTTAAATATGCACATGGTGTATAATTAACTAGTGTGAACACCGTACAAACCATGGCATATTTTTTCTTTGCTACAGTAATCCTGTTTTTTAACTGTTACTGGGTTTTTTATTTTTGATGCTACAGTCCCCGCATCCGCTACAGTGTTCTCATGTGCTGCAGTATTGTTTTTTCAATAAAGTACAGCACTTATTTCGTACTTGCTACAGTAATAATGGTGCAGTAGCATTTACTGTAGCATGTATAGTGAATATTGGGTTCTCCCATTTGTATAGAGAAGTAGACATTCGACTTCACTTATAATTATTGTTTTCATCCACATTTAGGCCCAATTAACGTTGGAATACAGCTATATTCTCGGTGAAGCCTTTGTGATCCTTAATATGTAGACATCAGTTTCATAATTTATACACATCTCATGATTACTGTTTATTCACCGCTGATCCTGCAATTACGCTTACTAGTAAATTAGGCCACCATATTGATTGATGAGTTTGGCTAAAAAAGTAAGGCGTGAGTGAGATTATAACAGTACTTTTAGAAATTATAAAACAATTGATTGCGTTGTTAAATAAAATTTGACTCCACAAAGTTTCTTCAAGTATCATTCAGCACTATAACTGGTACATCTTTCTGAATTTAGTCTTAATTAAGTAACCAGATGATCCTAACAATCACTTGATTACAAAACGTTTAGAATCACATAGACAAATATATATATTCATCACGAGTAGTAGATGCAAATGGGCTTTTTCAGCCTAGTACACTAGACTGCTCTCTTTGAGCTTTCCTTGTTTGGGCTTTTTGTGTCGTATGTAAAAATCCAGAGGAAACAAAAAAGAAGCTAAATAGCGCTTAAATAACTTATGGTTTTACTCCTTTGGCACTTATACACCTAAGTTGTATTTCGTAACATTTATATATATATTGAGTCATTCAAAATTAGCACATTAATATCTTCTATTTTGCAAGCATGAAAATTTGTATCTGAAAGTTCATATATAACATTCGTATGCTAATTTTATGGCTTTCGGTCTATTAAGTTTGTCGAATTCATTACTTAATCTTTCCAAATTCTATTTTAAAAATAGAATTAGGATACTTTTAGATTAAAGTTTGGGTACGTCTAATAGCAATTTAACAAATGTTAATAGTTGAAAAGCTCTATAATTATCATATAAATGTCACATGGAAATTTTAGAATAAAAATTTTCAAGTTAGCATAGCAGAGGTTACTAATATGCTAATTTTGAACAACTCAAGATATATAAATGCTGCAAAATATAAGTAAGGGTATATGAGTCCTAAAAGGTGAACTATAAAGTATTTTAAACGCTATTTAGCCAAAAAAAAAAAAGATTTTTTTGCTGGATATTATAAAAGATTAGTTACTTTTCTCTGGAGAGAAGTGGAAATCATGATAACACCAACCAGATAATGGTTGGTTAAGCCCCATCCAAAAGAGGCATTTAAGTCAAAAAGCTTTTGGTAAATGATAGAAAATTAAGTAGACATCAATCATTTTCTCTGAAAGCAAATCATTTGCTCCACTGTATAAACATGGATTTGATATCATTTCAAGGAATCTAGGCCCCATTATGGGTAACTTGATTGTCATAAGTCAATACACAGACTTAAAGAGGTAGTGAATGTTGAACCCATGAAGGTCATTTACTCTTGCTTGACATGCGTGCTTGCTTTTAAAGAATGTGAGTGTATCATGAAAATTTCACACTTGTATATAAAGAAGAGTGGCACTAGGGGCACACCCCAACCACACCTCCAATCATACACACTCTCTCATTTGCTACAGTGTACCGGACCCCACATGAGATTTTAAAATTTTAAAAATCTCATGTGGGGCCCGGTGCACTGTAACAAATGAGAGAAAATATGTGGTTAGGGGTGTGGTTGGAGGTGTGCCCCTATCATTTTCCTATAAAGAAGGTGGGTGGCAGGGGTGGGGGGTGATTTTCAGGAATATTACAATTTTTTATAAAATTTATTTACCACAAATGGGTAGAAATGGACATAACTCAGTTGGCACCATTCAAACCATCTGAATAGTTCAAATCTTTCACTATGCACCGATCAAACGTACTGGGCCATCGACTTTTCCGACAGAATGATTTGTTCATGATATTGTGGCAAAAATAAAAAAAGAAGTTGTGTTTGATTTTATGGATATTCTATAGGATTTAGATTAATAATGGCTGGACTTCGAGTTTTATCTTTTTATTAGTTAGACTTTAACTGCATTATTATAGTCAAAAAATTGGCGAAAGCCTTTAAAGAGGTTGCAAATATAGTATTTTCATTGTTGAGTTGTTTCTTAGCTCATTAGATTCCCAATCATACTACATCAGTTTATCTTCTAGTAAAGACTCACTAATCCAAATTCTAGCTGCCCCGGTTTCAAGTTAAAATGAGTAGTCTTACGGTGTGCTTGACAACTCATTAAAATTGGGTCATACTTGATCTTGATGTAAAACACACGACAGACGTGTTTATGTCAAAGCGGGACAATCGCAAGCTCAAACGCGGGCTCGATCAACGAAAATAACTTGCTATAAAGAAACGGCCATAACTTTTAAACTGTACGTTAGAATTGGACGAATTATATATGAAAATCGACTATCTCGACGAGACGGAGCCGACCAAACCTACCTGAAGGGTTCGTTTTGCTTTCTCGATCTGTTTCGCCAAATTCCTTACTGTTTGAAAGATATCTGTATTTTTGTCCGATTTTTATTATTTTTAGTAATATTTTAGGAGTCTGTATTAATTAGGAAACAAATCCGATTTGACCTTAGATTTGAAAGTGGACTTTCCTAGTCATAATGAACAGAACTAGTTTAGTTATGGACTGAGTTTTAAAGAATGGTCCAAAGCACCCTTAAGCTGGATATTCATTGTCATAGCCAAATTAAAGGCTCATTTCACCTATAATTTCATTAAATAAATACTTATTAAAACAAAAAAATTAACTAATTCAAAAGTATACACGTTACATCAAGTCAAATTTCTTATGCCATCCTATAAATTATTTCAGACCTAAAAGAACATGGAATGTTTGAAAAATAGTACAACCTTAGAAAAAGAGTCAGCCCGGTGCAAAAGTCATAATGTAAATTTTATAGAGAAATAAAAAAATTTTGAGAATCATGAAGAATTCCATATATAATTGATTTCATCCCCTTAACACAGACACCCTGAAGGATTCATAATTGAGTTCAATGGAGAATAATAATAATAATAACCTTGCTTCGCCATGCAAAAAATACCGTACGCTGTTACAGCTCATATACGGTAACGTCCTCCCTAAAAAATTATGTTGGCGGTTACAATATACAAACTGAAAACTTGCAGTTGTTATTGCTTGTTCCTTTTCATTTCCTAATTATCCCAAGATATTTAATTTGAGTCAAGCCAGCTGCCAGCGACAATGTTTTTTAATTAGGAAGAAATAAAAAAAAAAGTGATAAAGAGAAGACATTTTAATTTGGAAAAAGACAAAGTAAACTTCCATCGGCTGCCAAAAATGATTGATAGAGATAGACATTAATAATTTAAAGCCA
Organism: Asparagus officinalis; assembly: GCF_001876935.1. Lineage (NCBI taxonomy): Eukaryota > Viridiplantae > Streptophyta > Magnoliopsida > Asparagales > Asparagaceae > Asparagus > Asparagus officinalis. The sequence continues at coordinate 5,701,904 of NC_033797.1, forward strand.
TTGGTTTTTATCTATGATAAAAGTCATTCTTTTTTAAAGCCATGCGCTTTTAAATTGTAAACAAAATTGCGAGCAGTAGAGTTAGGTACTCATACGATTAAAGGTTGGTTTATATTCTAATGGTCAAAGAAATATTCAATTCTTATATATATAACAACAACACGTTGACATTCTTTTAATCCAAAGTGCATGCTGCTGTTTGCCTTTGCTATCTTCAATAATTTGAAGCACGTAATTAATGTACATTTCTTTTGGAATGTATTTTGAAAGTTAACTTTTAATATTTTTCATGTCAAATTCCACGCCTGTTTTAAGGTTAATTAATTTGGCATTTCACCGTAATTAAGCTCTGATTTTCATAGACCATCATATTTTCCTCGGTTCATGATAACTCAACTTTGTTTACAAGAGACGTGTATGGTATTACACCAAAGCTTTGAGGTGGTGTCGAGAAGTAAAGGTTGTGATTTAACTCTCGATCCGATATTTGTAATTACTGTTAGTCTAATGTGTAGACCCAAAGTCGAGACGAAAGCTGGAATCAAAACGACAAAGAAAACAACCTGATAGATCCACGGTCGGTCGCGAGAATCTGGCAGTCGACTGCGAACGTGCACATGAGCTCAGGAGGAGCTGGATCCGAAGGTGGTCGACCGCGGCGGTCGACCGCGCCAACCCTGTAGGATTTTTGGTCTCGGGTTTTTGATACGGTCGACCGCGATTGGTGTGCGGTCGACCGCGAGACCTACACGGTCGACTACGACGCTGTCAAACAGTTTCCTAAACTGTTTTGGATTTTGTTTCTACCAGGACTCTATATATACCTTAAACGTTTTTAGGGTTGGTACAACACGAGAAAAAGAGAGTTTTTGACTGCAGAAAGAGAGAGAATCTCAGAGAGATTAAACCCTAGTTTGAGAACTTGTATTTCTTCTTCAATTAATAAAGAAATTGTGTGGTGTGGCTCCCGAGGACATAGGCACGTTGCCAAACCTCGTTAAATCTGTGTGTTCGTCTCATTTACTATTTTTGCAAGATTAGATCTTTATTTGTGGTATTATTCCTACTTTCCTACTTTCAACACAAGGTCCGGAAGGGTAAGGGTTCGATTGATTGTTTCGAATCCCCAACAATTACTCAGTAGGAAGATCAAGGAAAGAGATGATACTCAATCAGTGAGAACATATTTGAGTACAAATATATAAAATATGATTATTATTGTTATTTTTCAGTTTTGATGAAATGACTTGAAAGGTCATGGCAATCCACCGAAAGTTGGTCGGGATTGATTCCGACCTAGGTTCAACGTTTTTTGTGTTTGTGAAAAGATAGAATTTAAGGTCCCTTAAATGTAGGGCGGATTTAGATATAGGAGCTGGGGTGCAGTTGCACCCCCTATCAATTTACAAATTGCATATAACCTCTTGTAATATTTACAATCCGCCATTGCTAGTTTTAAAAATTACACCGCCTTTAGTAGCAAATTGAATTAGCTCATTTCATGTGTGCTTAGTGCAATCTCATCACACTATAGTTTCATAAAAGTTTCTCGGATCCGCTGATACTTAAAATGTGTGCACAAAAGGCATTTTCATCGTAATAAACAGATACTTAATTTTTTTTAAAAGGAAGAAGCAGGGTGAGAACCCCTGCTCATATATTTATATATCTGTAGAACCAAAAAAGTGAAAAATATGTAGAGATGAACACATAAAGAAGAAGAAAAGGAGCCAGGAGAAGAAAATTTCGGAGGGGAGCGGACCTTGTCGTCACCAACCAGAAAATTTCTCCACTGACTCCTAACTTCATAATAAACAGATACCTAATAGATCCAATACCATAAGTTGCATTTTTTTGGGGGGGAACTAGTTTGGATAATTACTTCATATACGTGTGGCTTATCAAGAAATGAGACGCTAGCGGTTGGAGTTCACAAACAATACACAAAAAAAGGTCTCGGGTGGCAAGGAAACTACAAATAACGCACATCCCTCCAACTGAATGATGGTTACTTCTCAACAACCATCTATTTGCATGTCAATTCACCTTCAAAGGTTCAAAGAATCTGTGATTAATTACAAGACAAAATTGAGGTTAGCCTGTGTATGATCAAAGGATCTTTTGCACATAAACATTTTGAGATATAGGCTGGTGTTCAGTTGAATTCATGTTTTTGGGTTTTCAAATGGAAAAATGATGCACAAGGAAAAAATTCTTGAAATTTTTAAAATATATACAAAATAGAATTTAAGGAATGGACAACAAACAAATGTTATTTAACCCTAATTTTTTGTGTTTAGTAAAAATGGTCGTTTCCCGTGGGAGTTAGTCACCTTGAACATTTTCACAAGAATTGGAATAATTGTTAAAGTGAGATAACCTTTTAAAAGTTGAGATATTTTAGTAGGATAGTTGGAAATAATTTTTTGAAGTGGGATGTTTGTAGGGCAAATGTGTAATTGAGGAGTATATAATTTATGCATTTTGATGATATAACTATGACTCGTATAAATTTAAACTTGCTGCTGTTAATTAGTAGTTGTTTTTTATAATGTTAGTTATTATGGAATAACCTTTGATAAGACTGTACTATATTTTTAAGAACAAATTTTAATGTTTTTTTGAATTATTATTCACTAGAAGTCAAAAAAAAAAGTTTTCCTACTTTTTACTCCTCCAATTTTATTTCTTTCATATCTCAATTTTTATTATATTTTATAAGTTATAGAGCTATTATGTTTTACTTTAAATTACTTTTAAAGATATAATATTTGGTAAAAAAGAGGGAAATAACAGGTAAAGAGAGGACTAGAGGAGAGATGATCAAATCCGATGGCATGATCCAGTGGCGGATCTAGAGCTTTTTATTTAGTGGTGGTTCAAAATATGTTTGAATTTTTTTTTACGAACGATATCCCCTTTGATGCAATGATAGTATAAAAATGTCCTTGTAAATTTACATAAAGTAAATCTATTACATATGATTAATTAATGTATATAACTAAATCATTTGACATTAGTATATAAGCTTGGACTTAAGACTTTATTTATACTTATGTGAGGGAGAGGGATGAAATGTATAGTATTTCTGGAGGTTAGACAACCAAAACAAACGGTAGATATATATATATTTGAGGGGGGCATTGCATAACTATTCATAGAAATTAGAAGTAAATGTGTTGCATTTTGGTTTTATCTATTTGTGGTGGGAAGTTGCATAAAGCAAAATCCCAAGTTTCGAACTCAGGACCTCACGAAATTAGTCTACAAACTCAACAATCTATGCTTTACCGCTGGGACATGGACCTCTTTGTTACTTTAACTGACAATTATAATATATATTCGAAATTTCACGTGGTTCAAGTGAACCACTTTGAACATGCATAGGTCCGCCACTGGCATGATCTACAAACGACGGTGACCTTCGGAGTTAGAGAGAGGGGATGAAGAAAATAAAGGAAATATAAAAAAAAGAGTTCTACTTTTTTCCTAAGTAGTTCTATGCTAAAAATTGGGATAGTTTGAGACACTAAAACGCTTACTTTTATTTAGAGAAATGGAAAAAGTGAGATGCTTTTATAAATTATCTGAGTTCTAATTTTGTTTCGGTTCTAATTAACCAACACAACATAATTGTATCTTAATTCTAAATTTAGTTAGCTAACACCATAAAATTTTATCCCACTAATTATCCAAGTTAATTTCAGGCAGAATGTTTTATGGCATATGCTACTGTTTAATAATCTCCTAAAAAAAGGATAGAGCAGCAGCTTTGCCAGCAGAGCGTCGGTACTCGGTAAAGCCAAAACAAAGTACAGGGGCGTCTGCTGTGTTAATTAATTAACTAAAGTCGCGGGGAGCAATCAGTGGCTTATTACCGGTCCCTTTCCAGAATCTTCTAACGGAATGTCATGGGGACTTACTTATGCAGATAACCCCTTTTGAAAATTCATCACTATCAAAAAGAAGAGCGCAATTGCAAATTTTACCAGTGGTTCATACACGGCCCTCGAGTCATAGATATTTTTAAAGGGTTTTTCTATATTACTCCCTTATGTTTAATAATTACATATTAGTCCTTGATATGTTGAAAATTGCACATTGTTCCCTTAAAATCTTTAACAATTTCGTATTAGTCCCTCAAATATTGAAAGTTGTTTATTAGTCATTTGAATCCTATAAGGTTTGCAGAATGGTCCTTCAAGTAAAATCGCATTAGATTTGAGGGGAATATTCCGTCTAATCGAACTGTTTGAGGCAAAGTGGCCATTTTACCCTTTATAATGTTCTCTAACCCATTTTTTAACTTTTAAATCTCAATACTAGTTTAAAATAAAATTTAAACTCACTTGAGTTCTTCTTCACTAATGCTTAGCAAAAAGACCCTAACCCAAAGTTAAGCTTCACAAATATTTAAAACATCATATTAAGGAAGGGATGGGCGTGGG
>NC_033797.1:5706361-5772914 GCF_001876935.1 Asparagus officinalis
ACCAATAATATAATTTTTAGTTAAATTAGTTGTTCCTTTAGTCCTTTGGGTTTGCAGCTAGCTGCCAACAAAGTTAAAATGCCCTAGGTCTTTGGCTCGTGGACTTTTGGCCCATTGAGAAACAAAATAGCGATCTTTAAGCTCGTTGCTGTCTATTTGAAAGGATTAAAAAATTTAATACAAGTTTTAAAATAGTTTAATATAAGTTTAAATTACTAAAAAATAAATTAACAAAATTTTATAATTGTAAATACAAGTTTAATATAATAATAAAAATAAAAAAAGTTAGATGAAAAACCCACGAGCTATGTGTCGGGTCTGACCCAGCCCAACCTAGACGGGTTGTGGGTCAGTCTAGGTCCAGTTCTAGACACGTGAATAAAGAAGTATACCCAGCACACTCTAACCCAGCAGGGGCCGGGTCAGGCCCGACCCGGCCTTGAACCCGACAGGACGGGTCACGGGTCTAAAACGGCCTGGCCTACGCCCACCCCTAATAAAGGGATAGTTTGGTGATTGTAGATTTTGGATTAGGAGTTAACCATGTAATAGTTAAGTTTTTCTAACTGAAATACTAACCGAGTAACCATTTTGCGAGACTCATAGGATTTGAGGGACTAACATGTAATTTCTAATATTTGAGGGGCTAATATGCATTTAATAAAAATTTAAGGGAGCAATATGCAATTATTAAAGATATAATGGGTTAATATAATTTTTAAGATTTGAGGGACTAATATGAAATTATTGAAGATGTAAGAGACCACTGTCTAGAAACCCCTATTTTTAAACTGTGTTTCTCCACATCTGTGTTGTTTTTAAATAAGTCCCCTCCTAAATCTCAAATATTTTGAGTAAGTTTCCAAATGTTTAAGTATTCTTAAGTAAATCCCCCAAAACTTCATATGTTTTAGATAAGCCTCCTAAACCTATAAGTTCTCTTAAATAAGTCACTCCATACTAAAAAAATATCAACTCTTAACTAACTAAACTATAGTACTCTTATTGGGTTTTCCTTACCTTTCCCATATATAGCTACACTTAATAATCGTAACAAAAATAAAAAGACCGTACAAAAAGAGATAGAGAAAACAGTTTTGAATGAGAACTTCTAGAAAGTCAAAACATGTATGATTAATGAAATTTAGTTAAATTGGAGTCAAGTTAATAGTTTTTAACATATATGGACTTATTTAAGATAACCTACAGAGGGTACTTATTTAAAATATATGAGATTTGGAAGACTACTAATATATTTTGGGGTTTATTTAAAATACTTAAGACACGCGGGACTTATTTAAAAATAACTTCTATTTTCAAAAGTACTCCTAAACTATGTAATCGATTTTATCCTTCAACTTGCAATCAATTCTTAATTTTACCTCCATGTTAAACCGCTATTATTTTTTTACAACAGGGAAAAAGTTTTTTATCCTTGTTTATTCTGAAATAAGATGCTACCTACTTCTTAATAGCGCCTATTAAAATTTTCAATTTCAGAAGTGTTTATCATAAATATTTTAAAGTTAAGAAAGAGTTTTTTTTTTTTTTTCGTTCCTAAAGTAAGAAGAGTTCTATGCCCCCCCACCCCTAAAAGTTTATTTTTTAAGGTTTTATGTAGAACTTTATTTTTTTGTCTTTAAATAAAGGCTAAAAGATCATTTTGTTCCTTGTACCAGGGCCTCAAACTGATCCTCACACTTATTTTATTCTCAATTTGGTTCTTATACCTCCTGATAGATGTAAAGTAAGTCTTATTTTAATTTTCCACTAAAAACTTTGTTAAATAAAACTTAAAAGGACAATATTATCCTAATCCTAAAAATTACATATGAATCTCTTATAGTGTTCTCAATCACCAAAGTGTAACCCATTGCCAACAACGGATATGTGTACTTCTGCATGCAATGCCCTAATCAAATTGGCGGTCAGGGACCAGCAGAGATTCCAACTCAGCCGACTCGCCGAGTTTACATTTTTTCATGTCGACTCGAATGAGGGTACTTGTCGGCCCTCTTGTTGAAGACGACTTGCTACAAGCTCATTTGACCAATTATTCGACGTCTCATGAGGACGACTTGAAAGACGTTACTTCTCTGTGAATCTAGAAGACAACTTCAGCCTCGAGCCTCTCCCGCTGACGCAACGTCGACGTCACATTTAATGTTTGGCTGACGCCATCATACCTCTAGCCTGATAGCCTTCATGACTCATCGGACCACGCCGGCATCGCCATGCATCAGATCGCTTCACATTCAATACTGAGGTGATCTCTCCTCCACTCGCCGAGCGACACGTGTAAAGTAGAAGCTGACTCAACCTCCAACCCATGCTTCTTCACCGCCATGCTGTGCCCGGCCGAAGTAACAATTCTACCCTTTTCAGCACCAGTATAAATAAGAGGTACTATTCTAACATAAGGGGACTTTTTTCTTCTTCTGGCTTTTGCTTCTTCAAGCTCCTAAAAGATATACTTCATTAGCAACATTTGCAAATTCTACTGCACACACAAGAACTCACAGTTCCTTACTTTCTCCTCTCAAGTTCACCAGCTGACTTGATCGTCGGAGGAACCACGTGGGAACCAGTCCCCGTCCTCTTACGAGTTTCTATATGCACAGGCTTCAGCCACTCAACTCGGAACTGGATATTCGGGGAAGGAAGTTGTTAGACCCTAGAGGGGGGTGATTAGGGTCTTATGCTAATCTAATCCGATTTAAATGCCAATTAAAATTAATTAATACGTTATCCTAGCAAGTATGAAATACAACAATATTTGTAAGCTAGGATAAGCAATGTAAACAATAAGATATATCCTATATGATGAAATATATATGCAAGGATATATAAACTAACACAAGGGATAAACCATCTAAACAAGATAGTGGATAAAGTGAATGAGCAATGCACAATTGGCGATATAAAATAAATGCAAAAACAACTACGCCAAAGACAAACTCAAACAAGCGATATGATCACGGAGTTCGGACCTTCCGTCCTACGTCTCCGCTCCCCACTCCAGGGGAGAAATCCACTAACACAATCCGGTTTGGAAGCCGGAACTTCTTCTACACACTCGGTTTTCTAGCTAACCGAAAACTCTACAACTCACACTCTTGCAATCACACTCTACACCCACTAAGTGTTGGACCTAGCCGTGTCTCCCTCAAGTGCTCGGTTACAACCTCTCCCTAGGCACGTCAACCGACGCCACTCCTCTTGGGACGATCCCCGACTCTCACCACACACTCCTCACTCGGTGTACAAGAGTATTACAAAGTGATTTAACAATTAAGCACAATATAGCAAATGATTGTTCTCTCTAACAAGGTGAGAACTCAATTAGGCTCAACTCAATGTCACACTATCCCACAACCCAATTATATAATGTATGCAAATACAATAAGCTCAATGGTTGTGTGTGCAAACAAAGAGTAAATCAAATCAAACTAAACTCAATATAAAACTAGCTTTAATAGAAATGATAATCAACAAATAATTATAAATAAAAGCTAGACTTGAGTTTAGGAAAACTTCTCTAGATCAAGATGGAGAGATGGAGATATGAAGCCCAAACAAGAAGATGATCTCCTCCACTTGTGAAAATAATCTTCAAACCAAACAAACACTAAAACTCACTTAAACCCTTGTTTAAAACAAAAACTGATTTTAAAATGCTGTTTAAAAATATCAAATAAATTCCAAAAAATGTAAAACTTTGGGGAATGATTGTAGACATGATAATAAACATGCTACAACGACTGGTTTCGAAAAAGGACTTCTCAAATAAAAATATTATTATTTTACAAAATAGTCCAAAACATGAAAACCTGAAAATTGATATTTTGATATTTTGACTTAAACAACATTTTGAAACCTTATGAAATGATTGTATAGACTTGATAAAAGATATAACATGTTGTTATGGAGTCTATAACCTAGAAATGCAATATTTTCATAAAATTGCATATTCTATGCAATATATTCAAAACACTAAATATGATTTCATTAAATATAAGCTTGTTAAAAGGGAAATCATATATAGGCATATAAACATGAAACAAAATAGTATTTTCCAATTCTATTCATTTGTTTCATAGTAAAACTTGAAAACTATCAAACCAAAACATATATGTATATATATAACTATATATATACAAAAACCAAAACGTGTATGTGTGTATATGATTGAGCTTAAAGTACTAACACACATAATATAAATTCCTAAACTAAATTACCCAAGCAATGATCTTGATCTTCAATAAGCTTGACTTGGTAATCTCGCGGATGAAGCTTGAACTTGGATCTTGAACTTTGAATAGCAAGGCTTCACCGACATTCCGCCAACCTCCTTTGGATATGATCGTTGAAGCTCTATTCCATCCATCCTCCAACACGTTGTTTGCCTAGAATAAATACGAAAACACAAACACTAGACAAACAACATTAGAAGTAAATTGTTTGTTAAACATCACTAAAACAAGAAGGCCAACAATCTCCCCCTTTTTGATGATGACAAACAATTTACAAAAAGGAATATATGCATAAAAGGAAGTGTATGTATAAATTATAATTCTCATGCATATAAACAAGGAAATGTTACTCACAATATTTCTCCCCCTTTGACAACATCAAAAAGGGGACAAAAGAATTAAGAGAGCGAAAGCTCCCCCTACAAATAAGCATGGGTGAGTATCTATCATGCATATAAACAAGGAAATGTTACTCACAATATTTCTCCCCCTTTGACAACATCAAAAAGGGAACAAAAGAATTAAGAGAGCGAAGGCTCCCCCTATCAAAATGCCATATAGAAAAATGCAATGAAGATCATGGCAAAACATATGTGAGCAAGCATACATGAATATGCTAAAAATTTACTCACATACATGAAGATAATGAGAACACACATAAATATGTCAAAATGAAATTAGTGTCTCATTAACACATATATATATAAAAACCATATAAAAGAATAGATTTATGAAATCAAAAGAAGAGGAACATGAGAATCATGCAAAAAGTTTTCAAATGAAAACAAATCAACTAAAAGAATTCATAAATCAAAGTTTATATTCAAAAACAATGTTTGATCAATAAAGAAAAATTTTCTTTACATAACTTGATCAAACCACTCATAGAATACATTATAAAGCACGAATAGATGATCCATTAGCACAAACACATAAATATCATCATATAAGTGAATTATAATGAATTCAAAAACAACAAATCAAAACACAATTTTTAAGAGAGGCAACAATTATATCAAGCTCTTGAGCTTGTTCCAACCCATATAATCATTTTAGCATCCGGTAAACTTGATTTGGGAATAAACATCCAATAAATCCGGAGGGTTATATAAATACAAACCTCTCATCAAAACAAAACAAATAATCATGAAAACAAAAGATTTTATCAATTATAAGTTTATTTTCATAATCAAAATATTTTAAGACATAATTTTAAAACCAAGAAAGGAAAAAGTAAGAACACTAAAATTATTGGTTTAAAGTTTAAATTTGTTTTGGTACCCAAGAACTCTTGGTACCAAAAGATTTAGGGACATGACACCTATCATTTAAGCTCAAAGCCCTAGGGTTATGAACCCTCTTGGGCACATATGGTGCACGAACACGGTCAAAACAAAAATTATGTAAATGACCTTTCCGATTGCAATTAGTGCAATGAAAGAGGCCCATTTGATTTTGTTGACCATAAACATGTGCACGAGAAACATTAGAAACATTTGCAAACATGGATGATCTTTTAAAATTATTTTGCAAATGTGAAACTCTCTTTAAATCAAAACAAAATTTGGCCAAATGACCAAATCTACCACAATGATCACATCTATACACATGAGCATGCTTATGATGAGCAATGGGTGCATGTGTGTGTACATGTGATGAAGAAACTTGATGAGATGCACAAGAAGGATTAGTATTCTTATGTTTTTGTGCATCATAGCAAAATTTAGCTAAATGGCCTTTACGACCACAAATGGAGCACTTGTAAACTTTGCTATACAAGTGTGCATAGTGTATGGGTGATTTTGTAGCACTAGATTTAGCACACTTGTCCATAAGTTTCTTATGGTTATCAATGCATATTTTCAAAGTTGAATCTAAAGATGAAATACTATTTTTCATAAGATTCAAATCTTCATTTTTAGGCACATATGCATTTTTAGAAGTAGAACATAAATAATCATTTATAAAGGAAGCAGTATTATTTTGTATGTTCTTTACTTCTAACATGGCATTATCTCTTTCATGAGTTAAACTAGCAACGTTTGAAGTTAAAGAAACATGATCCAATTTTAATTTTTCATTGTTTTCTTTAAGGATCACATTTTCATTAGAAATAGTTTCAAACTTAGATGCTAACAACTCATGATCGGATTTCAAAATTTCATGCTTGCTTTGTAAATTAATGAAATCATTTTGCAATTTGTTAAAGGCATGTAATAATTTTTCACTAGCACAAGCAAGTTCATCATTAGGTAAATCATTTATGGTTTCGAACTCGCAAACCTCACTAGGGCTATCGCCTAGTGGCCGTGTGCATGATGCTCCACATGAACTTGAAGCGGGATCCTCCAAAGCTTGTCGGATCGCCTCCAAGTCTCCTTGATGTGCTTCTATAAATATCCATAAGGTGTAAGCACTATCAAAATGAACAAACTTGTTAGACATAGATGAGTTAAAAGCATTTAACAAATATTCTAACAAAATGTTGTTCATAGTAAACATGCGATGATCATTTTTATTCCACTTGGATTTCTCCAAAATGGGCACAATATAAGCATCATCTATAATTTCCCATAAATCAAAATGTTTAGATCTAACAAATAGTTTAAATCTAACACACCATTGGGCATAGGGGAAATTGTCTAATCTAGGAGCAACACTAGAATCATAGCCTAAACAAGATGCATCATTCATATCCATAAATTGTAAAAATATGCAAGCAAGATACAAATGCAATCAAAACAAGATTAGCACAAAAAGATAACTTGGATCTTTAACTCAAGGCGATTAGACCTTAAATCAAAGAGCACCAAGCTCTGATACCAATTGTTAGACCCTAGAGGGGGGGTGATTAGGGTCTTATGCTAATCTAATCCGATTAAATGCCAATTAAAAATAATTAACAACTATATTCTTGCAAGATAGGTATACAATCTATTATGGGCAAGAATATGCAATATACACAAAGTGATATATCCTATATGATGAAATATATTATGAGTTATATGCAAGGATATGAAACTAAGGGTGATATAAACATAAATAAGATAAACAAGATAGTGGATAATATGAACTAAGAGCAAATGACAAAGGCGATATAAACAATAGGCATGAATGTAAAAGAACGCCAATGACAAACTCAAACACACGATATGATCACGGAGTTCGGACCTTCCGTCCTACGTCTCCGCTCCCCACTCCCGGGGAGAAATCCACTAACACAATCCGGTTTGGAAGCCGGAACTTCTTCTACACACTCGGTTTTCTAGCTAACCGAAAACTCTACAACTCACACTCTTGCAATCACACTCTACACCCACTAAGTGTTGGACCTAGCCGTGTCTCCCTCAAGTGCTCGGTTACAACCTCTCCCTAGGCACGTCAACCGACGCCACTCCTCTTGGGACGATCCCCGACTCTCACCACACACTCCTCACTCGGTGTACAAGAGTATTACAAAGTGATTTAACAATTAAGCACAATATAGCAAATGATTGTTCTCTCTAACAAGGTGAGAACTCAATTAGGCTCAACTCAATGTCACACTATCCCACAACCCAATTATATAATGTATGCAAATACAATAAGCTCAATGGTTGTGTGTGCAAACAAAGAGTAAATCAAATCAAACTAAACTCAATATAAAACTAGCTTTAATAGAAATGATAATCAACAAATAATTATAAATAAAAGCTAGACTTGAGTTTAGGAAAACTTCTCTAGATCAAGATGGAGAGATGGAGATATGAAGCCCAAACAAGAAGATGATCTCCTCCACTTGTGAAAATAATCTTCAAACCAAACAAACACTAAAACTCACTTAAACCCTTGTTTAAAACTCTTTAAACTTGTTTAAAACATTTCTTGAGTTACCTTAGAGGTATGAGGGCATGGGGTATATATAGGCTCATGAAACAACCCCAAAAACCAATAAAAACACCCCCAAAACATTAAAATAAACAAAAAAACAGAACTAGCTGTTACTGTAGCAACGGTCGGATGCTACAGTACTTCGGTCGACCGGTACGGTCGACCGGATTACTGTAGCAGTGCGCAGCTGTTTTGTAAAATCAATTTAAAATAGTAAATGAACTCCAAAAATTATGAAATTTTGTGAGAATGTTATAGACATGTAAAATAACATGTCAGAGAAAGAATTTCTGAAAAATATTTTCCCAGTTGAGAGAAATAAATATTTGAACACAAATTTACAGTTTCTGAAAAACTGTTAACATATACGATTTTGTAAAATCAATTAGGCACAGTAAATCAACTCCAAAAATAGTAAAATTTTGAGGGAAGTTTCTAAACATGTAGGTAAATATGTCAGAGAAAGAATTTTTCAAATATCACTTCCCATTTGCGAAAACTCATCTGTTTTGTAAATGTCTCGCGGGCCGAGACAGCAAACACTGTCTCGCCCGTCGAGACAGCAAAAGCTGTCTCGCGAACCTGTTTTCTGCCAACTGTTCTTGGAGGTTATAAATACCCTCCTAAGGCCATTTTTCCAGAGGCTGATCATTGTGAGTACTTCAGAGCAATCCAGAGCAATCCAGAGCAGAGAGAGAGCAGAGGTGCTGATCTTACGGCCAATCCTTGATAATCAGGCTTTGACTTGATTTCAAGAAGAACGACTATCTTACATCGATAAGATATCGTTTCAATTTCTCACTTCGATAAACGAAGTCAGAATCATAAACCCCTCACGGTTCAATCAGAATCTGTGATTTGGTGGTCCACGAGTCAAAGCGCTCCCGGCACAGGCAAAGATCCCACGAAAGCAGTGATCCAAACAACGATCCTGCGTTTATTTTCTCAAGAGTTGTAATTTTCTTTTTGTTGTGTAAAAGAGTCTTATAAAAAGGCTGTTTTCTTTGAATTTATTGTAATCGACCGAAGATATAATGAATTCCACAACGAAACCAACTTTTGACGCAAACAAGCTGGCGACCACAGTGGGAGCCAACGGTCTCGCTGCCGAGACCGTCGTGTCGCAGCCGATCAAGATTCCAGTTGAATCCATGGTCGAATACGAATTCGACCAAACCAAGTTTGAGGAATATTTCTCATCATCCTCTTCAAGATCTTCAGTATCTCGCAAGTACAAGAGGATCTCACAATTGAGGAAGACTTACATGCCAAAGAAGGCACAAAATGAAGATTCTCGCTTGATTGTTGCTGAGAATTTCACTCGCAATACCTCTGCTCACAATGGCTCTTATCTAGTTAAAGAGTCATCGAATCAAAGCCCGCCGGCATTGACGAAAAGAGCTCGTCAGAGACAACGCCAACGCTGTGCTCGCCAAATGGCTAAAGCCTTGGAACAAACCGACGGGGTTCGTTACCACGCGGACCTAGAGTCGAGGAGACATCGAGTGGTTCAGTTGTCTCAACAACCAATCACTCGTATCTCTGCTAAAACAACGACGGATGAATGGACTATTGTCAAAAAGACTCGTTCGACCCTCAAAGAACGTATACAAAAACGTCGTGCAAAAGCTGCTAATGCCCATGCTCTCTCACAACAAAGACGAGAAAAGAGAAAGGAAATGGTGACCAAAGAATCACCAAAACTTCGTCAAGTTTGGATTCCAAAGTCTGGACTTATGCAAAATCAGCATTCGGAGCCCGTTAAGACTCCATACCCACAAGGGGGTGGTTCTAAACGTGCGACTCCCGACATAACCTTGGATCGCTTAAAGACAAAAATAAATTGTCCTGAGAATGCCAACAAGGTTTTATACCCCCAGAAGAAGACGCATTCACCAAATGATATCGTCATACCTGGGAGATCATACCAACAGACGATACGATTTTTTGGCAATCATACCGATGAATCGTATTATCAAGTTGAAGTTGTGAATAATTTTCGAAAGAGAGTTATTCGAGAGATAAACTCTCGTTGTTCCTGTGCGCGACTCGTTAAAACAGCATTATCAGAATGTGACTGTTTCAAACGAGAAGTCATCCCACGAAAAGTCTCTGTATTATCGAAACCTAAGCCGAGACATTTCCGCAAAAGAAGAGCAGCTGTCCAAAATGATGAATTCCCTGAAGTCACCATCAACGTGGCTGATAGAAGAAAGTCTAAACAGCATTCAAGTGACTCAAATCCCGACTTTTCCCCGAAAGGAAAAGTCAATCCAAGAATTGCTCAAAGGATGTCTCGACTCCAATTAGGAGCTATCAGACGCAGAGACTACAAGAGAATGCAAGAAGGAATGTCCTCGGAGGATGAATTCTCGGACACTTATTCTGCAATCGCTTCTGATGATACAATGTCTAGCACAGGACAAATCAGAGAAGTATTCACAATCACTGCTGATCAGTTCACTCAAATACTTCAGGAAGCTCTAGCCAAACAACGTGAAGAAATTAGAGCTGAAGTGAAGACAGAAATGAAGTTGGCTATCCAACAAATGAGAGAACTGTTAACTCAACAGCCTCAACCTCCTGAGTCCAATCAGCGATTTGAATCCAGCCACCACACTCGGAATGTTGTAGATGACAGTGATCCAGAGGTGGATGAAGTCATTATGGCTGATACACCTCCCAATGGCAATAACGCTGGGGGTGGTTTAACGGATCCTCCCAATAACGATATTGGGGGTGGTTCAATAGCACCTCTCACTGGGGGTGGTCCAATTATCTTTACTCGACATCATTCAGAAAGAAATGAAGACGATGACGGGAAAATGCAAAAACTTGAAGACAAAATCAATGCTTTGATGACGGCTCAAGAAGTTAAGAAGACGGGTATTCCATGTCCTTATCCGAGGGAATGGGATTCAATACCATACCCGACCAAATTCAATCTGATTAACTTCACACCGTTTGAAGGGAAGAGTTCGCCGATTCAGCACTTGATTTATTTCAAGTCTCATTTGGGTATGATCTCTGGAAACGAGGCTTTAATGGTCCGGTCATTCGTTGGCACCCTTCGCGGACCTGCCTTCGATTGGTACCGACGGCTCAAGCCAGGGAGCATCAATTGCTGGGATGACATAGAAAATTCTAGATGAGAAGCAAAAAGACGGAGAGTCAGTTGACAACTTTGTCAAACGTTTCCGTAACAAAGCAATGAATTGCAGAGATCCTATCACGAAGGAGTTCATCCTGCAAACATGCCACAATAACCTCTCCATCGATGTCCTGGAAGCTCTGGGGGTTGTGCCATCCACAACTTGGAAGGAGTTAAAATCTCGGGGTGAACAAGCTGAGCACTTTCTTAAAAGAAAGAAAGCTGAGAGAGGCCAACCAATGACATCTGCAATCATTGAGAATGCGACTCTCGATCCGAGGTTTCAAAAGGAATATTCTTTCGAAGATGATGAAGCTCCAGCCATATTGGAATACCTCATCGCTAATGACAAAATCGAGCTACCTCCTATTAAAGATCAAGAGGGAGCTAAGAGGATTACGGATCCAAACAACTGTGCATACCACAGAAGAGTTCTTCATCCCACCGAGATTTGTTTTGGACTCAAAAACAAGATCCAAGCCCTAATTGACTCCGACGTCATAACGACGAAAGAAGCCGAGTAAAAACGACCATACAACTCCAGTGGGTGCACGAGTATAAACTGTTTCCCCACACTCCGAAAAGTATACGAGTATAAACTGCTCCTTAATACTCCAACAGGTATATGAGTCTAAACTATTTCCTTTCTTTCACGGGAAGTTCCTGAAGAATGCCATGCATGGTACTTTTAAGGATAACCCGAACTGAGGATAACGTACTCCTCATTACACCCAATTTTACAAAGAAAACTGGGGGTGGATAATTCATGTAACGGGAAGTTCCCGGAAGAATGTTAAATGTAATATTCTTAGGGATAACCCCGATCATTATGAACAAAGTGATAAACACTAAACTCCTACTATGACTTCCGAATACTCTTTTGCTGAGATGAGATTCCGATCACTTCGTTAGATCAATCTTCCCTCACAAAACCCATTTGGTCAAACCTTTAAACAGTTAGGACCAAAGCCAAAATCCCCTCTCGATTCGTTCCATGAACGAGAGGTCCACAAATTGAACGATCAAACCTTTAAACAGTTAGGATCGTCTCAAATTCCCTTTTGGTCAAACCTTTAAACAGTTAGGACCAAAGCCAAAATCCCCTCTCGATTCGTTCCATGAACGAGAGGTCCACAAATTGAACGATCAAACCTTTAAACAGTTAGGATCGTCTCAAATTCCCATCTTGGTCAAACCTTTAAACAGTTAGGACCAAAGCCAAAATCCCCTCTCGATTCGTTCCATGAACGAGAGGTCCACAAATTGAACGATCAAACCTTTAAACAGTTAGGATCGTCTCAAATTCCCATCTTGGTCAAACCTTTAAACAGTTAGGACCAAAGCCAAAATCCCCTCTCGATTCGTTCCATGAACGAGAGGTCCACAAATTGAACGATCAAACCTTTAAACAGTTAGGATCGTCTCAAAACTCCCACTTGGTCAAACCTTTAAACAGTTAGGACCAAAGCCAAAATCCCCTCTCGATTCGTTCCATGAACGAGAGGTCCACAAATTGAACGATCAAACCTTTAAACAGTTAGGATCGTCTCAAATTCCCATCTTGGTCAAACCTTTAAACAGTTAGGACCAAAGCCAAAATCCCCTCTCGATTCGTTCCATGAACGAGAGGTCCACAAATTGAACGATCAAACCTTTAAACAGTTAGGATCGTCTCAAATTCCCATCTTGGTCAAACCTTTAAACAGTTAGGACCAAAGCCAAAATCCCCTCTCGATTCGTTCCATGAACGAGAGGTCCACAAATTGAACGATCAAACCTTTAAACAGTTAGGATCGTCTCAAATTCCCATCTTGGTCAAACCTTTAAACAGTTAGGACCAAAGCCAAAATCCCCTCTCGATTCGTTCCATGAACGAGAGGTCCACAAATTGAACGATCAAACCTTTAAACAGTTAGGATCGTCTCAAATTCCCATCTTGGTCAAACCTTTAAACAGTTAGGACCAAAGCCAAAATCCCCTCTCGATTCGTTCCATGAACGAGAGGTCCACAAATTGAACGATCAAACCTTTAAACAGTTAGGATCGTCTCAAATTCCCATCTTGGTCAAACCTTTAAACAGTTAGGACCAAAGCCAAAATCCCCTCTCGATTCGTTCCATGAACGAGAGGTCCACAAATTGAACGATCAAACCTTTAAACAGTTAGGATCGTCTCAAATTCCCATCTTGGTCAAACCTTTAAACAGTTAGGACCAAAGCCAAAATCCCCTCTCGATTCGTTCCATGAACGAGAGGTCCACAAATTGAACGATCAAACCTTTAAACAGTTAGGATCGTCTCAAATTCCCATCTTGGTCAAACCTTTAAACAGTTAGGACCAAAGCCAAAATCCCCTCTCGATTCGTTCCATGAACGAGAGGTCCACAAATTGAACGATCAAACCTTAAGCAATATGATCACGGAGTTCGGACCTTCCGTCCTACGTCTCCGCTCCCCACTCCCGGGGAGAAATCCACTAACACAATCCGGTTTGGAAGCCGGAACTTCTTCTACACACTCGGTTTTCTAGCTAACCGAAAACTCTACAACTCACACTCTTGCAATCACACTCTACACCCACTAAGTGTTGGACCTAGCCGTGTCTCCCTCAAGTGCTCGGTTACGACCTCTCCCTAGGCACGTCAACCGACGCCACTCCTCTTGGGACGATCCCCGACTCTCACCACACACTCCTCACTCGGTGTACAAGTGTATTACAAAGTGATTCTCACAATAAGCACAATATAACAAATGATTGTTCTCTCTAACAAGATGAGAACTCAATTAAGCTCACTCTCAATGTCACAAACCCACAACCCTAAATTATACTATGAATGTAAATACAATAAGCTCAATAGGTTGTGTGTGAACAAAGAGATATAAATCAAAATCAAACTAAACTCAAATATAAAATCTAGCTTAAGAACAATGATAATCAAACAAGTATATAAATGTAAAGCTAGAGTTTGAGTTTAGAAAACTTCTCAATTTGATAACAAGAGATGGAGGGATGATAGTTGGAAGCTCAAACTTCAATAGATAATCTCCTCAAGCTCTTGTGGAATTTGATTCACAAAATCGAAACACTCAAATGCTTAAAAGCTTATAAACACACTTTAAACAAACTTAAACCCTTGATTAAAACTTTCTTAAACTTGTTTTAAAAACTCTCTTGATTGGTTTGAAAAGACATCAGCAATGGGGTATATATACCCACTAGAAATCTCAGCAAAAAACCCTCAAAACAAAATAACCAAAAACCCCAGCAAACAGCTCAGAGAAAGAGCCGTTAAAAGACAACGGTCATATTGTCGGTCGACCGAAAATCCCGTCGGTCGACCGATGAGAGCAAAAACACGAAGAAAACATTCTGGACTAACGTCGGTCGACCGGAAATTCTGTCGGTCGACCGATTTGAGCTCTCGGTCGACCGTACCGGTCGACCGACGATTCTCTGGAAAAATACTGACGAATGGTCAAATGACCGGTCGACCGTACCGGTCGACCGAAAACAGATATTTCAGAAAACAAAGCTGATTTTAAAACACTGTTTAAAAATATCAAATAAATTCCAAAAAATGTAAAACTTTAGAGAATGATTGTAGACATGATAATAAACATGCTACAACGACTGGTTTCGAAAAAGGACTTCCCAAATGAAAAATATCATCATTTTACAAAATAGTCCAAAACATGAAAATATGAAAATTGATATTTTGATATTTGACTTAAACCAACTTTTAAAACTTTGTGAAATGTTTTTGTAGACTTAGTAAAACATGTATAAACTGATATTGAAGTCTATAAACTAAGAATACAATATTTTCACAAATACAATAGAAAATGAAACCTATGAGTATAATATAAGCTTGTTAAAGATGAAATCATATATATACATATAAACATGAAACTAAATAGTATTTTCCAATCCTATGCATTTGTTTCATGTATAAGCCCGAAAACTATAAAACCAAAAACATATGTATATATATATATATATATATATCACTATATATATATATATATATATATATATATATATATGAAAACCAATATAATGTGTGTGTATAGATATTGAGCTTAACGTACTTAACACACATAATATAAATCCTAAACTACATTACCCAAGAAATCTTGATCTTCAATTTAGCTTGACTTGGTACCCGTTGCGGATGAAGCTTGAACTTGATCTTTAACTTGAATTGTATAGGCTTCAATCCGACATTCCGCCAACCTCCTTTGGATATGATCGTTGAAGCTCTATTCCATCCATCCTCCAACATATTGTTTGCCTAGAATAAATATAAAACACAAACACTAGACAAACAATATTAGATGTAAATTGTTTGTAAATCATCATCAAAACAAGAAGGCCAAGAGAAGTGACTCATCATCAACTTCACCCCATCCAACCAACTTTAATTGACTATATGATCATTTAACATCAACAGAATCCTATTGAAAACCTCATGTTATGCACGGTTGATTTATATTTAGGATACACCCGATGTTCTCCCTGCAATCAGCCTAGTTTTGCTGACATAGATTTTGATGTTTCTTTTGATAAGTTGTTACTCTATTTAATCACACGTCAAGAGCCCAGTTATTGGTGGGTTCAAGACCTAATGTACAGGAGAAGCTTTGAGGAAACTAACCTCGTGTATTTAAATTAGGGTAAATTGCAGTAAACCCCAAATAAGTTTCAAAAAGTCCAGCAAAAAGTTAACTCTCACTAAACCTCTAATAAGTTTGCGAATATTAGAAAGTCCCCATAAAATTTTGATTTTTTCCACTTATCCCACAAAAGGATCATTAATTACTTCACAATTTTACATGGACGAAAATGCGCTAAACATCAAGCACGGCAAGAAAAAGGAAGTTTTTCTATATATACCCTCAAGTTATCCATATTTCCAAAATAACATCCCCAAATTTGAAAACACAATGTTTTCTCTAGAAAATTACAAAAATTATGTAACAGATTTAAAAATAGAAAAGTAGCCTCCAGAAAATTTTAAACTTACGAACAGCTCCTGGAAAATCGAATATTACCAAAAACCCATTAAAACCTTAAAAGTTTCAAATCGTAAAGAGCACACGCTAAAAGTTTTACTAACAACCCCTTTAAAATTTATCAATTATAAATAGCTCCATGAAAATTTATAAAAAATCACTTGAAAATTTTACAAAAAAAGTCCCTAAAATATTTTAAATTTACAAGTAACTCATGATAATACTAGAAACTGCTACTCAAAATATTTTAAAAATTATAAACAGTATCTTCAAACTTTACACAAATGCCCCTAAAAGTTTTATAGACAACCCTATCAATTTTTCAAAATTACAAATAGCTTTCTGGAAGTCTCATTTTTCCAAGGGTTGTTTGGAAGTTTTCAGATTGTAGGAGGTTTTTTTTGTGATTTTTAGTTTTAGGGTCTGTTGTAATTTGTATTTTTTAGCAAGAAAAATCATATTTTTCTAATTTGGGGGTTTAAGTGCTAAAACTCTGTAAAAAAACCTTTTGGGGGGGAATTAATGGAATTTTTTGTGCCATATCTGGATGATGACTTAAGAGTATAAGGCAAGTTGCAATGACAATTTTAGAGACGTAACTGCATGAAAGAACTATAAGCAGCAGTTGAACTTTGTGAATGATCACATACAGAAATATGTAAGGCTAAAAGAAATCTATCATACACATATTAGCACACACGCAAATAAGTTTTTGTCTTCTAACTTCATCACTTATCGGCCGACGGCCCGACAGCTATGTTTATCTACATGATAAACAAAAAAAATACACGGGAAAAAAAAAATCAAGTTCATCCAGTACAAAAGTGTCCAAAACCAAAAGTATAGGGGTTGAGGGTAATGTGGTCATAAACAAAAAATTAAACACTTAATAGTTAATGAATGTCAAAAAAGGATCTAATTTGTCGCTGAGGTGTGATACAAAAATTAAGTTGAGAAAAAAAAAAAAAGTATGGGACCAATTTGAGTGCGGAACCCAAGTTAGCTTTTTTAGCCTTGAATAAATGCACTTTACTTTATCCCTATCAAGTTTCCTAGAGTTGAACAGAAACAAAAAAGCAGGGGCTAAACAGGAAAAATTTAAGGATTCCAAAAAAAAAAAAAATCCATTTTATTTTGTGTTATTATAAACATTTGAACTTAGGAGTCCCTAAACGCAAAATATCCTCGCAAACAAAACAGTGGCATCCCTCTGTAAATTCCTCAAACATCAGCGGTGAGCGCACCCCCTCAACCACCACTGGCACTTCCTTTTTTTCACTCCACCACGCTCTCCTCCAATCTCCAGCGAAAACCCACACGCTCTCATCACCCTCTACTCCCCCAAGGATTCCCCCAAAAGCCCCCCAAAATTGGCCCAGATCCGAAACCCTAACCCTGAAAATGGAGGAGGCTCTCGAGATGGCGCGAGCCAAGGACACAAAAGAGCGAATGGCCGGCGTCGAGCGCCTCCACCAGCACCTCGAGTCCTCGACCAAAACCCTCTCGTCGTCGGAGGTCACCTCCCTCGTCGATTGCTGCACGGATCTGATGAAGGACAACAATTTTAGGGTTTCGCAGGGCGCGCTGCAAGCGCTGTCGTCTGCCGCTGTTCTCTCGGGCGAGCACCTGAAGCTTCATTTCAACGGGTTGGTGCCGGCGATCGTTGAGAGGTTGGGCGATGGGAAGCAGCCGGTTCGGGATGCGGCTAGGCAGTTGTTGATCACGTTGATGGAGGTTTGGGATTGTTGAAAAACTTAAAACTTTTTTTTTAGATGTTTTATTTAGTCTCGCATTGATGTGGTAGCGATCTGTTGGTTTTGATGCTGGATCACAAATCTAGTTGGGATTGCAGTAATCGAAGATGAAATTAGCTTTTATCCGTGTGCTTTTAGTGAAGGGTGAGAGTGAGTGAATCTTCTCTTTTCTAGATATTATTTGGAGTTTTAGTAATTGGAGACGATTATAAAATTTTAGCAACCTTTTGCATTGGGAGAGGAACCTGTGGTGCATTATTTCAGGCTTTCATATTGAGTTGTGGCTTAAAAAGCCCTCATCTTGAGTGCTTTTGATCAGAAAAAAGAGCAACATTGGAACTAATATTAGTGATTGCATATGTCTTAGGTCTCGTCACCCACCATCATTGTGGAGAGAGCTGGAAGTTACGCCTGGTCTCATAAGAGTTGGAGAGTACGTGAAGAGTTTGCCAGGACGGTTGCAGCAGCAGTCGGTCTTTTTGCTTCTACTGAGCTCACTCTCCAAAGAGTTCTTCTTCCTCCTGTGAGTGTCTCTCTCATGCCTTTTTGATATGTTTATGTGTCTTAGATCCATCCACAGTTAACCCTTTGTTTTTGTCTTTCAGGTTTTGCAACTATTAAATGACTCAAACTATAGTGTTAGAGAAGCTGCTACTTTCTGCATTGAGGTTAGCATACAATTTTCAACTTTTTAGAATATTGAAACTGATGGCTGTTCCGGAAGTAATTAAATTGTTGACGTTATCATTTTTAAATTAGTTTTATGAATTAAACTACATACAAGCAAATTATTATTTTTTCCTTTAGACAGTTAAACATGAAATGTATTAGGACCTATGTGGGATGGTCGTTTCCTGTTATCAGCATATGTTTGGTTTGATCCTAGGAAAAAAACTAGTTCGCAGATGTAAATTATATTTGTTAAGATCAAGCGACCAATGGGGTATTTTGCACATCAGAAGGATTCTTGTATGCAGCGTACTAGAAGATGCCAAAGGTTCTGGACACGTACGTGCTGCCTAGTGCGCCGGTGCCTGGTTAACCAAGGTGTCCTGACTGCCGCACTGTCTGAGCAGCCGCCGAGGCTATTTTTTACAACATTCTTAATGTTTCTTTTTCTGGGCTGAGATATATAAAATTATTTGTTAAATTGTTGGGACCAAGATGCTCCTGAACTAAGTTACTTAAATTTGCAGAGAAGGATGTCTCTTTTCACACGTTTCCTTGTCCCATGGTTTATCAAAATGTACACCCAAGCATTCTGCTCAATGTAAACATAGAGGCTTATTACCATTGCCCTGTTTTCCCTTGTTTGCCACTGTAATTCTGCAGAGTGATCTAATTAGTTATTCCTTTCTATAAATTAATAACTAAATCTGAATGAAAGACTTCATTCTTTAGAAAGAGAATGAAGTTGTAGGGGTTGTGAATGTGGATTCTCTAATCCTTGAAATCGATTTTGGGGTTGGAATTGTGCCCTTGTAAGATGTAAGCTTGCTGCATTTGCAGTGCACAATCGATACTATTGCGGACCTGCATGAACTAAGGTTGATTTAAGTACATACAAGAGTG
Source organism: Asparagus officinalis (assembly GCF_001876935.1). Taxonomy (NCBI): domain Eukaryota; kingdom Viridiplantae; phylum Streptophyta; class Magnoliopsida; order Asparagales; family Asparagaceae; genus Asparagus; species Asparagus officinalis. The sequence continues at coordinate 5,725,974 of NC_033797.1, forward strand.
TAGAAAGATGATATTTGATGTTTGAATGCATACTATGGAGGAATACCTGTAACAAATCTAGAAATTTCTGAAATTTCGTTATGAGGGATGGGTAGTTTAAGGGTTGCAACTTAGAGGGTGTTTGTTTAGATAAAAGCGAGATTGAAACTAAACTAGCACATCAAATTGCGAGAGTGAGTTTCATATGATAGGAATAATGTATAATTGTATAATTCACTTCCCCTATCACATAGCAACAACATATAATTTACTTTGAGAAAGAGAAGATCGAATTAGTTTTGCTAGTGAGAACTCATTATTATTGTTTTTATTTATGCTGTCATTAATTCATACGAGTATTGTATAATTAAAAATAATTCATAACATTAAATATGTTATTACTATCTAACACTTAATTTATAGGTATTAATGTGGGTACTAGACGATAAGAATATTATAGTTAGGTCTCATAAAGGAGAATGATATACAGCGCAAAACCGGATTGAGCACCAACCACTCTGTGAAGGCCTGAAAAATGAGAGATCATAGAAAATCTAGATATCCCGATTGGAGTAACTGAATTTATCTTGACTACTATTCTGTTTGATATAGACAAATTTGAGACCTGGGTCCCTAATTATAGCTGTGACGTCATCCATAGGCTATCCACCCCTTATTCTCTCATTCTTTATCAGCTTCACTTGTAATTATCGAGTTACAACACCTACTCAATGCATTGTGGGGGTTCATTCAATTCAAGTGTTCTGCATTTATTAGTGGCAATAACAGAACAGGGAAAATGGCATGAAAATGAATGAAACAGATAGCTTTTAAAAGCTTTGCCTAGAGGTAATTAGTTTTTAGCTTTTTGGTTTGCACTTTGTAGTTCTAATCAATGTTTTGAGGTTTTGAAAATTGGGTTTGGTTTTATAGCTGATAACCCAGACGATTTCAAATGCGAGACATATGTCCAAACGAAAGATTTTAGATAATTTATCGAATTGATGTAGAAGTCTGCTTTGTTGGGGTTGTTGCCTGTTATAACTCAAAGTTTTACTAGATCTTTCTCTTACCTTGTCATTTTTTGCACCATGGTGTATTGCATGTGCACATCCAGGTATTCATATGTATTTTGGTTTATCATATATGTACATGTAACCATACAACATACAACATATGTATGTTAATATATACATGTATATATGTTCTGTGTATAGACGATATACCTAGGATATATTATATATGTGTGTGTCCATGTGTTTATTTACTTTTAAATACATCTGTAAAATGTAAACACTTGCATATGAATGAATATATTTATATGGGGAATGGTTACAATACACAAAGTGTGTAACTTAGTTACACATGCCTATCAAAATACACTTTCAGCCATTTATATCGTAAATCCAAATCGTTCATTGTTATCTACATGTCATCAAATCTCAGTAGATCACAAATTGTGGTTTAAAATTTTCTATCCTATAATTCAAGCCACTCAAAATAACCGACATTTGAGACCGTTGCAGGCCATTCATTTCTAGTTGTATAAACTAATAATATTAAATCTATGTGTTTTTTTTATCTACTTGAGTTTTGAATTCATAGATCACAATGAATGGTGTGAATCATTAATGTTTTTATAGGTATGTGTAACTAAGTTAGTTACATCCCGTGTGTATGCCCATTTATATGTGCATGCATATGTTTCATCTTGTATAATTTGAGTGACACGGTTGGAACAAGAATATCAAAGGTATATTTCATCATGTTGAGAAAACTTTGCCCATTCAAGGGCCCCCTTTCAAACAAAGTACCCCACTTCATCCAGCCAAACAGACTATATTGGGAAGCAAATTTTACCATTAAGATTCTGCGATACTTAAATTTCTTTGCAATCCAAGTACAACTAAATTGATGACACTCGTCTGCCATAGCAGAAGACAGTAACCCTCTTTGGATAAAATAGCCTGTGACTTCATTGCTTTTGGATTTGAACGCCTTTTTTCCTTAACCCCTGCATTTTTTCCTTGTTGCATGTGTGACATTCATGATATTTTGTGCACTATATTATTTTAGGTTTTCAATATTAATCAATATTAATTAACAACAACAAATGGAAACTACATATTACCTTTCTTACCGTTATTGCCATGTTTGCTGGAATTTCTTTGAATTGAATTGATATTCTTGGATTATTAACCCAAACTGAATTTTGTTTGATTATTGAATATTTTTTCTCGTCTATTTTTTTCTAGCTTTTTGTATGTGGTTCCCTCTACCTCTAGTAGAAAATAGGAGGTAAGCTATGTAACATATGGCTTGATGTATGTAATTATTGGGTAAGCGCTTACATGTTTCCTGTGGAAATGGAAATCCACAAGAATGATTGCAATGGATTGAATGTATGGTAATAGTGCTGAACATGCTGGTAAAAATGTTCCTTACATTAAACATAGTTTTTCTTCTACAGAACTTATAAGAATACCCTTGGCGATTTGAAAAGTTGTTCCCTTTGTATGTTACATCATGCTAACATTATTTTAGGAATTTGTTTTCTGATCCATGTTATTGTTTTTTTCCCCCTGTAGGAGATGTATAGGCAGGTTGGTTCTCAATTTCGCGAAGAACTGCAGCGGCAACATTTTCCTTCATCAATGGTAAAACCTCAAATTGTTCCAATTTTGAAATGTTTTTTTAGGACAAGTGGACCACCAAGTTCTGTGGTGAAGATGCTTATGTTTACAACTCTTATGGCCTATCCTCATTGAAAGATTTGGACGTCTTAGCCAACGAAATGCAGCATACATGCAGAGTCTAATAACTTGTCTTGTGCTGCAGATGAAAGAGATTAACGCAAGACTAGAAAAGATAGAGCCCAAAGTAAACCCATCAGATGGTGCTGGGACGCTGACTCGCTTTGTACCTGTAGAAACAAAATCGTATACTCCTGCACATAGAAAGGGAAGCCCAAGGGCTAAGAGCACTCCAAGAGAAACATCATTCTATGGAGCTGCAGGTCAGTTTCACTCTTCACCTGAATCCAACTTCAAATTATAGATTCTTTTTTTTATGTGCCCGTTGAGAAGGAAAAAGTTGAGGTAATATTGATTTAAAATACTGGGAGTTTGCTATGCATCCTTAGAGATATTTGGAGATCTGATGAGGGTTATACAGTTTTATGAGACATGCCATTCAGGAAGAAGATTTGCATAACTGGTTATTGAGTTTGTTTACTAAAAAATGTTGCTAAAACTTAGAGAAAGAGTAAACAGCTGTTATACTACACTGTGATTAATCAATATGTTGTCTAATGGAGTAATTAGCTGTCAGTATCTCCCCAACACGCAAACACTTCGACGCTGACAGACAACTTGCATGCACACATGAAACAACCACCATTACCACCACCAAATTAACTACTAAAAAAGGGAAGGGAAAAAACAACACCCCTCACAGGAAAGAAGAAATTTGTGAGCAACCAACACTGTTGGGCATATCTGCAAATTGAAATTCTTTATGGGCTATATTTGGGGATGATGGATGCATTCTACCACGTAAATGGGTGTGGCGTGGGGGTAGGTGGGATGGATCATACGGCTAAATATGTAAATGAGCACATTGGAGTCATTGCACAAGAGACATTTACTCATTTATGTTGGTATATGTGGTTTACTTACTTTAATTGGTTCATGGGAAGGGTTTGATTACAAAATTCAACATCCGAAGAATATACAATAGTTTCAGGAAGCAAACAGTCATGATGAATTGGACTAGTGTTACTGTTATCTCTTGGTAACCTTGGTTGTCCAGCGGGTTCAAACTGTTTATTAACTACTGTGAACTGTCCCTAAAAGAAGGCTTCTAACAATTGTTCCATGAGTATGGTGGTTCAACATAGGTTCTACATCATTATTTTTCATTGGTGTTCTTTTTGTTGCAGTTATCAAAGGCCCGTTTTGACTTGTCTTCAATTGTTCACAGTATGCAAACACACACAAACTTTTCACTCACGGGCAAATATCTCAGTCAGATCTACTCTTAGAGGCGCAATTGTCTCTCAGGAATATCCTTTTACATTCACCCACTATTTCTAATTTGGACAGGCCTCTCATTAAGAAAGTAGTATTCCTCTCCTCCCTTTACCAACCACAACTAATCTTTTCACCCCGTGAACCATCTATTCCCTGACCCATGCACGCCTTATGTTTATTAGTTTTTTCTTTTTCTCATCCTTCACTACATCACAAGGGACTGTGCTCATCCCATACTAAGGGGTCTGCATTCATTCCATACTACCATTCATTTATACTGTAATCTGTATGTAGTCTGATTGAACTGGGCCACTGGGGTCTGCCATGTAACCTCTGCTCCATTGCATTGAGATGACTCACATATACCCTCACTTTTTGCAAATCTTACTACTAAGATGATTGTGACCATTTTCTCTATTTCAAGGGTCTGTATTCAACCCATCAATTGAACTGTAAGTTGTATGCAGTCTGATTGGATAGGCGTCTACCATGTAATTTCTGCTCCATTGCATTGAGATGTCTCACATATACCCTCATTATTTTGCGAATCTTAGTACTAATATAACTCTGAAAATTAATCTCTTCACAGGTAGAATATAATTGCTGCTGTTATTTTCACGATTCTGATTTTAACTCGGCTTCCTTCATTCTGTTTCCTCTTGCCGGTTCATAGTCTTTTGTAAACTTTTGCTTCTTTTTTTCTCGTATGCGGCTTTATGTCCACTCCTTATATTGTTGAAGAAATTTGAAGTCAAGTACTCCCCTCGGACCCCCAGCCCCCCCAACCAAAAAAAGAAAAAAAAGAAAAGGGGAAAAAAGGAAAAATAAACAGTCCCAACCCAAAAAAGATATGGATTGTGCAACCTTCTGTGCTTCTGCTATTTTTTTGTACATATCTGACTATGATTATGTGTCTCTTAAATTAACCTAAGTCGATTTGGAGACCTACTACAATGACTTTTCTGCTATATAACTGAGTGAGGTAGTCAGTTTTCTTTGTCCATAAAATTCCCTTGCTTCGTTACTTATTGTATTTTTTATGCAGTTCATGTTGATTTTTCTTGTTCTACAGGGGAGGCTGACGTTACTGAAAAGCCTGTGGATCCGATAAAGGTCTACTCTGAAAAAGAGTTGATTCGAGAATTCGAGAAGATAGCATCTACTCTAATACCAGAGAAAGATTGGTCATTCCGTATAACTGCCATGCAAAGAATTGAAGGACTGGTTTTTGGAGGTTAGACCACCTTAACTTTATTCTTTTCTTAACATTTCAAATGCATGTCAAATGACTGTACACACATAAATTCATAGCATTACGTGTTACTTTGGGTTCATTACTAACATTGTTGTATGCATTGAGAAAACTCCATTTGCATTTATGAAATCTGGCTGAAATGGTTCCTCTAAAGCAGGTGTTTCGCGCTTGATAAATATGTTCTAAATTTCATCAGCTCATTCTATCCTTTGGATATGTCATTATGCTATCAGTTGATATTACGCTAAAAAGTTTCACTCTATTTCTGTTAGGCGCTGCCGACTACCCGTCATTTCCAATGCTCTTAAAGCAGCTTGTTTCTCCTCTGAGTACTCAACTATTGGATCGACGGTCTAGCGTAGTAAAACAGGTAAATTTCTATTCTTTCAAATTCCTCTTGATGAAGGATAGATATTGAATGATATGTGTGCTGTGAGCCAGAGGGTTTTCTATTTCGTTAGTTCCAAGCATAAACTCTTGGGTCAATTGCGAGGCAAATGTTCCTTACTTCCCTAAAAAGGAGACTGTTACGAAACCCTAAGAGGGTATTAGAATTTTTTCCAACTCGTAGGATTTCATTTCAATATTATGTTCATGTTTATAGGTATATGACTCTTTTTAACCCATTCATCACAATTCCTAAGCCTATACGCATCCCAGTTAATAATTGGGTCAAAGCTTAGCACTAGTCAAGCTAAGAATTGTAATAGTATGCCCCCAAGTTTTGATTCGATGGAGGTCAGATTAGTTTGGACCTTTTTGTGGTCTAGGCTTAATTCCCATGTCTTATATTTAAAATATAATAGCATTTGCTTTAGGATACAACTATGCACAATGCACACTAAAGAAATCTTTAATATGATACAATTTCATTGATGTCAAACATTATATTTGTAGAAGATTAATATTGATTCTAATGTTAGTAATTACTTGTATCTGAAAACCTTCACTTTCATTTTATAATGTTTAAGGTTTATACTAATAGATATTTTCCTGAGTTCGTTTATGATACCTTTAGACACGTAGATACCTCCTTATTAAACGGGTCTGACCGCTAGCATAGTTGGGGGTGAGGGTGGGGAGAAACATAATCATTTTACTTCATCTTGATAGTATGCTTTCTCATTTCAATTTAAATATGTTTATTTGATGCCAACATTCTGCGCTTTCAAGGGTGCGATGTCTACACCTGGAGCGCTCTCATGTGGTCGAAAGCCCGTGTGGGGAACAATGTTAAGGGTCAAGTTTGCTTGACAATATTGTCATATCACAATCCATGAGCTTATATTCTTCCATAAAAGGCAGTTAGCTATTCCCATTGTTATCCATTATTTCCTGGCATTTACTGATTTCATATTTGATAACTATCATGGGCAGACTGATTGCTGAAAGACAGGACTGCAGTGGAATGTCATCAGTTCTCCATACTTGATTAGTTAGTTGTTACCCGTCAAATATCATTGAATGAGATTCCTAGCTTGTTTGATGTAGGAAGTGAAGGTTGTTAGCCATGCTACATTGCTGATGGTAGTTATTTAAAAAAATGATTGAGTCATTGTATTTGACTGTTTCATAAGTTTTCATTTGTTGAATGACTCTGGCATTAAAAATATTGAGCAAACCTTCATCGGTTGTCTTCTAGTATGGCTTAAGATAGGCCCTTTAGATTCTCATCCAATATTACTGAAACTTTTCCGACCAGCTGATCAAATTTACCTTCATTGTTGCCACTCACCTGTGAATCTATGATGCTATTTTCTGTAACTTGCTTATGATAGTTTTCATGCCCATCATTAATGGAATTATGGAAAAGCTTATAAGTTAACTTGATATTCTTTTATTATAATTTTTCTTGCAGTTTTTGACATTCTGTGATACAGTACTGAAAATTATCGGGGTTATTTGTTTCTATAGGCCTGTCATCTGCTAAACCTACTATCTAAGGAACTTTTGGGAGACTTTGAGGCTTGCGCAGAGTTGTTCATACCGGTATTATCATTATGCTGATTTAGCGTGTGGCCATTAGATTAATGTCTTCTGAAAAATATTTATTAACCTGCAGATTGATGTGTTTTAGGTGTTATTTAAACTTGTAGTGATAACTGTCCTTGTTATTGCTGAGTCTGCTGACAATTGCATAAAGACGGTATGAACTTTGAGCACTTGATTTAGTCATCTGATACTGTGGTTTTACTGATATTTTAGTATTTCAGATGTTGCGGAACTGTAAGGTTGCTCGTGTTCTTCCTCGGATAGCTGATTCTGCAAAGAATGACAGGAGTGCGGTTCTTCGTGCCAGGTAAAAGGAATTTAGTTGATTTGTGCTTTGGTTTTATCCTCATTCAACTATATGTCATGCTGTCTCAGGTGCTGTGAATATGCATTACTGATACTCGAATACTGGGCTGATGCTCCTGAAATACAGAGATCAGCGGAGCTTTATGAAGATCTCATAAAGTGTTGTGTTGCAGATGCAATGGGTGAGGTACGAATTTTAATTTGATAATACATTAATGCTATATGAATGCTGCTAAACAGGTTCGTTCACTCGAACAAAGTTATAAGCAATGTGATAACTGTTTAGTAAATTACTTCTCTTTCTAAATCCATTGATTTAAAGTGATAAGCTGTAAGTCAACTTTTGGGCTGATATATGAGGGCTTATGGAGGTCATGGACATAAATGAGTATTAGTCAAGAAGACTTATTAGGAAAGGGTTAATTGAAAAACAGGATGGATCAAAAGCAATGAAAAGGATATGTTAGTTGCTAATATTATTATAAAGTAATGACCATTAATTGGACTAATGGTGAAAAGTGATTCATATAGCTAATCTCAATAATTTGGTATAGAGGAATGACCATTAATTGGACTAATGGTGAAAAGTGATTCATATAGCTAATCTCAATAATTTGGTATAGAGGCTCAATTATTGGTTGTAGTTGTTGGTGAAAAGTGATTCATATAGCTAATCTCAATAATTTGGTATAGAGGCTCAATTATTGGTTGTAGTTGTTGTATTAAGGATTAATTCTGAGGCACACATAATTTAGAAACAAACTTATACAAATGTTCCATAAAAAGGCCGGGATACAAGGCGTGGCTTAGAATAGCTTTATCTATTCACTTAGATGGATTATCAAGGTATTTTTCACATGGTGATCAATATTTCCAGTACTATACTTGACATTTATGCTTCTTTGAAAACAATGCAAAGCTTTCATGCAATCCATTCTTTGTCACTATATTCGTTTTCATGATTTAGCTTGATACCAATCTTTCATGCATGAATCCATTGTTTCCAAGCATTAAGTTCCCTGCATGAGTTTTGACAATATCAGGTTGTCATAACTGTGCAGCTGTGCTACATTTTTATGGATTTTCTTTAACAAACAATGTAGGCATGCCTGTGTGAATTATGTATTTCTTGCTTGAGCAGTTTATTCGTGATTTTCGTTGCAAATGGAGGGCTGAATTGCCATCCATAACTATATAGGTTTTTTTGTTAGTTTGGCTGCCGTCAGACTTTAAATCTCATTACCATTTACACGTGGAAAAAAGAATCTAGGTGAAATGCGAACGTTGACAGAGACAAGTGTCAATACAAGCAAGATTGTAGCTAAGAAGGTGGCTAGACTAGGGTGGAGAGTATAGATTATAGTAATTAAACAGAGATTATCTGTATGTCAGTAAGTTCCCAGAGTCATTATTTATAGGGTTGCAGGGAGGAGGATGTATGCAGATGACTGAAAAAGTTCAAGATAAAGACTGTTGCATTTGTCATTGTTATCATTTATGTATGAACTTGCTTTCCCACATGAGCATGTGCTTTTGTTTAGGATTCTATCTGAGCTGTATATATTCTTGCTTTCTGATGAACTGAATAATATTTTGGTAACCATATAGGTGCGCTCAACTGCTCGAATATGCTATCGGATGTTCACTAAAACTTGGCCAGAGCGATCTCGTCGCCTTTTTTTATCCTTTGATCCTGTCATACAAAGGGTACACCATTGTTTCAGGGATGTGTTTATTCTAGCTTTTCGTATCTTTTACTCATATGAAGGAATTAATTTGCAGATAATAAATGATGAAGACGGAGGCTTGCACAAAAGATATGCTTCCCCCTCACTTCGCGAAAGAGGAGCACAGCTTTCACGTGCTCCTTCTCATGCCCCTACATCAAATATTCCTGGATACAGTACTTCTGCCATTATTGCAATGGACAGGAGTTCAACTGTTGCACCCTCTTTATCTTCAGGTTCTCTTCTTTCATCACAGCTAAAGCCACCTGGGAATTCTTCGGAGAGAAGTCTTGAGAGCATGCTGCACTCCAGCAAGCAAAAAGTTTCTGCCATTGAAAGTTTACTGAGAGGCATTAACATATCTGATAAATCAAAGTCTTCAATTACACACTCAACCAGCTTGGATCTAGGTATAAATTGGGATGCTTGATCCTATTAGTAGTAGTAATTAGATATATTAGTTTTGAGGAGCTATGACTAAAATACACTGTTTTGTTGTAACAATATGGTTAGTATCTGCAATGCTGAAATGCACTGAATAAGCTAAAGGTTTATTCTCTCCTCTTTTGGTCCAAGTGCAGGAGTTGACCCTCCATCGGCCCGTGATCCACCATTTCCTACTGCAGTTTCTGGTTCAAATAATCTCCTTTCAAGGAATTCAGTCGATTCAGCTGTTGGTGATATCACAAAAGGCAGCAGCACAAGGAATGGAGGTTCAAATTTGACTGATCTCATTGGTTTTCAGAGCTCAAGAGATTCAACTAAGTCATCCTACCAAAGCAAACTGTCCTCTGATTCTCTGTCTTCATTGTCATTGGCCACGGCTAGAAGATCTGGAAGATCGCTAGATGGAAATTTTGAAGACAATACTGATATCAGATCAACGAAGCGTTACACAAATGTGCATATGGAGAAACAATTCTTTGATGCACATTACAAGGATTCTGGCTTTAGGGATTCACATAATCATTATGTTCCTAATTTTCAGAGGCCACTTCTTAGAAAGCAGGTTACTGGAAGGGTTTCTGCAAGTGGCAGAAATAGTTTTGATGAGAGTCAGACCTCAATGGCTGAAATGTCTAATTTTGCTGAGGGCCCTGCATCTCTTGGTGATGCCCTTACTGAGGGTTTGAGTTCCAACTCAGATTGGGTTGCTAGAGTTTCTGCTTTTAATTATCTTCGAAATTTGCTACAGCAAGGACCGAGAGGGGTTCAAGAAGTTACACAGAATTTTGAGAAGGTCATGAAGTTGTTCTTTCGACATTTGGATGATCCCCACCATAAAGTTGCACAAGCAGCTCTTTCAACACTTTCAGAGATTATTCCGGCGTGTAGAAAGCCATTTGAAAGTTATCTTGAAAGAATTCTACCATATGTTTTTTCTCGATTGATTGACCCAAAGGAATTAGTTAGGCAGCCATGCTCAACAACTCTGGACATTGTTGGTAGAACATACAGCACTGATTCTTTGTTGCCTGCTCTTTTGCGGTCTCTTGATGAACAGAGGTCCCCAAAGGCAAAATTAGCTGTTATTGACTTCGCAAATAACTCCTTCAACAAACATGCAGCAAATTCTGATAGTTATAATAATAGTGGGTTTCTCAAGCTATGGCTTGCTAAATTGGCACCTTTAGTAAATGATAAAAATACAAAGCTCAAGGAAGCATCTATTTCAGGAATCATATCTGTTTACACGCATTTTGATTCAACAGCGGTGTTGAACTTTATTCTTAGTTTGTCAGTTCAAGAACAGAACTCATTGCGGCGAGCGCTTAAACAGTATACCCCTCGTATAGAAGTTGACCTGATGAACTATTTACAGACTAAGAAAGAACGTCAACGTTCCAAATCTTTTTATGACCAGTCTGATGTCATTGGAACTTCTTTTGAGGAAGGCTATATAGGAACATCTAGAAAAAGTCAGCTTTTTGGCAGGTACTCAGCAGGATCAGTTGATAGTGAAAGTGGAAGAAAGTGGAGTTCCATGCAGGAATCAACTCAGATTGATGCTTCAGTTGGTCAGGGAATATCTGATGAAACTCGACACCCTCATCGAAACATTGAACCTGACTCTGATACAGAGCTTCTAGGTCAAAAGAGCAGGGAAATGAAATTCAATGCCAATCGCCAAGTAGACCGTAGTGAGGCATGGACAACTTCCATCGACAAAGCAGATCAAGGTGCTGAACATGAGAGTTCATTGGGAACTCCACGACTAGATATTAATAAACTTTTGAGTCATGATGGGCCCATGGTTAGCGGGTTGACTTCTAGTAATGACATTATTCAAGATAGGGAGCCTATAGATGAGAAGCTTAGTCCTGCAAAGGGCAATTCTCATGTTGATAACAGTCCAAGCATCCCCCAGATCCTACACCGGGTAATTTTGCAAGTCTTTCTGAACTCTTGCCAAAGAATGTTGTTTTGAGATATCCATTATGTATTAGTTATACTCCATTTGATAAATCAATTATATAAAATTTTGCATGTAGATTTGCAGCAGTGGTGATGATACATCAGCTTTGAATAAACGGGAAGCATTGCAACAGTTGGTTGAAGCTTCGATGGTTAACGATAGTACTGTATGGACCAAGGTAAATTTCGCCACTTTGTGCTGTTGCATATGTTTCTTGGCTTTGTACATCCTTTTCTCAGCCGAATTTTGCTTGAAATGTGAATATAAAGTTGCAATATATAGTAGGTTTCATATTGTTTGATTTATTGGCTTATTGTCGGCTACCTTGTACCTTATGTACTTGTCTTTTATTGCTTTGAGTCTTATGTGCATTACTTGTTCATGCCTAATGATTAGACACTCAATTGAAAACCCACTTCATTATGTTGATCTACATTGAGCTGCATTCTAGGATATTCCAGGTGTAATAGTATTTAATGAATAATGAGCGAGGTTTGAAAGTCCTACAATATAATGCATGGCATGAACACACCATCATGTATATGAAACAAGGTTTTAAATATCGGTTATCGGGGATTTATCGGACGGTCAAAATTCATATCGGATAACGGATATTGAGGATATAGCGGGGATAAGTAGTATTTATAGGAGTGACATTACCGGATGGTGATATACATAATATAATATTCTAAAATATAATCTAATCATACTTAATGAATATAAACATACCAAAATGTAAATAATTATGTTTAGGATCACTAACCAATGGTAGAAACTCGGGTCGGGTTTAAAGTGCATTGAATAAGTGCTTATTGCTCGAAATTTAAACTCAAACCAAAGGCCAATAATTCTGATTTTTGGGCCGACAATATCTGTTGATAACTCACTTTATCGCCGCATTATCAGCAATATACATCCAAAAATGACAACCGATTTAGAATCGAACTTATCATAGCGGAAGGCCCCAAAAACCGATAAATCGCCGGTAATATCGGTTTATTGGCCGATATTTAAAACGTTCACATGAAATGTGGGCGCACAAATATTGCACAGAATTTTTTTGTGTTTGATATATGCTCGACATGTCGCAGATTTATGTTATAAGCATTTCCGCATCTTACGGTTAGATCACAACTAAGGGCTGGGTTGTCAATTGCATATAAAAAAGAGGGGTGAGTAACATGACAATGACATGCACTCATTGTCATGTTTGTCACCCCTCTTTTATACATGCAAAAGTTCACAGTATCGTCTTAGTAATGCTGAGTAGGGAAAAGTTTAGTATTCTATCAAGGATACATGAATGATTGACAGCTAACACTATGACTGCAGTACTTCAACCAAATCTTAACAGCAGTACTTGAGGTGTTGGATGACCCTGATTCGTCTACCAGGGAGCTCGCTCTTTCTTTGATAGTTGAGATGCTCAACAATCAGGTTTGACAGCAACTTTACGCCATGAACTTTTTTTTTCTTCTCTCCTGGTTTGGCTCTGGTGGTGATATGTCAGTTGCAAGCAGAAAGAGTCAATGGAAGATTCAATGGAGATCGTTACCGAAAAGTTATTACATGCAGCTAAAGACGGAGTTGCAAAGGTATTGTACTGCTTTTTTCTTTTTCTCTTGTTTTAGTTGCCTAAATTTGCTTCTTTCCTCCCATTAGTAAGTTGTTTTTCGCTACAGGTCTCAAATGAAGCACATAAATGTTTGACTATTCTTCTAGCTCAGTACGACCCATTTCGATGTCTTACTGTATGTGAATTCCAGTTTCAACTTTCTAACAAGAGCTCACTTGTAAAAGTCTAGGCATCAATGTCCTTATGCTTTGCCTTTTGGAAATGCTGCAGGTTATTGTTCCTTTATTGGTTAGTGATGATGAGAAGACCCTTGTTATTTGCACCAACTGTTTGACCAAGGTAAATTTAAGCCTCTCATCCTTCCTTTTCCAGGAATCAATACAGTTTCCATAGCATGGAAAATCTGTAACAGACCAAATGGTTATGACCAAGGTTTTTTTGTTCGATGATTAATTCACATAAACCTGTTTCACTATGCAAGAACAAACCACAAGATTTTCACTCTTGAGAGAGCTCTGGCAGGTTAAAAAGAAATAACAATTTACTTGCATACCATGCTGAAAGAAAAAATTACTACCTATATTTACAACTTTAGTCTGAAAAATTAAGTATGAATCCTTGCGTTCAGTGTTCAAAAGTCAGCAGTCAGCAGATAACATTTTTAACAGCTGGCTAGCTTATATTGCCTCCTAATACCAATAACTTGGCATTAATCCACCATTACAAGAGTTCAGAACTTCAGCTATAGACTGGAGTCAATTCTTGTATTTGGTTTTGTGGAGTTTAATATATACTTATGCAGTGGCGGAGCCAGGGATTTTGGCAGGGGGTCCAAAAAATTAATAATTAAACACGATAATGTATAGTTTTTTGCGCAATTAATTAATATCTAAACATCAAGTACATAATGAGTTTCGTTTAGTTTTTTCTCCTAGACTATAATCATGATATATCATGTGTGTTTTTCTCTAGTAATGTCGAAATGCTCCTAATTAGATTCCTCTATTTCATACACTTGTTAAATTTGAGCAATAATAAGCATTAATACTTTTGGCTCGTGAATCAAATGTCTTCAGAGTAATAAACCAAGTAACAATGACACTATCAAGGGCTACAAATAACAAAAGTAGAGGCAGATTTTCTCAAGCAGCTGTACATCTAGACTTTTCAACCTTAAAAAATAGAAATAATGCAATGATCTCTCTAATCATCTCCCCCAGTCTTAATTTCTGCTCAAGTTTATTCTCACATACTAGCCAAGAACAGCAACAGCTATGGTGGAACTTCTTGTATTAATGATGTGGCATAAACATGTACCAAAAAGTTGCAAGTGCACAACAGTGTCAAGTTATAGTATAAAGATATCGATCCCACGAGGAAGGTGTTTTGTAGGAGAAAATATAAAATCGGTTCTTATGTTGTGTGCGTGACAAATAGGAGTGATGAGTGAATGTGATTGTGAAGAGATTGAGAGAGAAGATTGTGTGTAAATAGGCGCAAAATGTAAGTGAGAGTGGATGTGACAAAGAATGAATGTGATCAATAAGGCAAGAAGGAAGAATGAATAAAATCGAGAAACAAATAAAAATCAAGAATGAAAAATAAAATTCAAGAATAAAAGAAAATGCAAGAAATTAAAGATGGTGGATTCAATTATAGATGTGGGTAATCTAAAATTAAACTCACTTCTTAGAAAATAGTGATTCCCTAGAGGGTTCTAGCCTAAAGGCGAATCAAACAAAAATAAAAATAAACAAAAAGAAAAACTAAACCCAAGAGGGTTCTAGCCTCAAGGTGAATAGTGTAAGAAATTAAAATCTAACTATAAAATAAATTACAAAATCTAAACTACAAAATAAATTACAAGAATTAAATGTAAGAAAATAAATCTACTCTATAAGCATGAAATAAATCTAATCTATAAGCATGAAATAAATCTAAGGCAATAGGGTTCTAGCCTTTTGACTATTTAACAAGAAAATAAAATCTAACTAAGCATAGAAATAAATCTAAACTAATAAGCAATAAAAAAGAAATAAAAGAGAAAAAGGAAAGAAATACAAACCTCTAAATAATTCTTCATCTCTATCTTTATCATCCAACAAAGAGAAGAAATATTTAAAATGGTAAAAAAATTATTATTATTAATTGTAACAAAAAATTACAAATTTGGAAGGCCTTCTCAATTAAGAGTAGTCCTCCTCTCCAAAAGGAGTTACAAAAATTTTCACACCTCTAACCTTTCACTCTCGACCCCTATTTATAGTAAACTTCAGTGAATGAGAGCATTGGATCAAACTTGAGCCCCAAGACAAGCAAAATTAGCCATTGACTCGCGCTACAGTAAACTGGCATCGATGCAGGCATCGATGCTGGTATCGATGCAGGCATCGATGCCCACATCGAGCAAAGTCAGTTTACACGCATATGCGCAAGGCGCAAGGCGCAATGCGATGCGCGCGCCCGAGCGAAGCGAGGCGCACTCCATACTACAAAATTTTTGAAGATATACTATATGCATGAATAAATATATATTTTTGTGAAATTTCACATAAAAATGTCAAGGACTCCAGATAAATAAAATATATACTAATTACTAACAAATCATTCAATCATGCAAATTATTCAAACTTTTATCTCTAGTATATTGCATCACTAACAACTATATTGCTAAATTTTATTTTCCTCTTTCCAGGTTACAAATGGCGAATCAAGTTTCAAGTTTCAACCAGTAGTACTACACCTAGCTCAAATAGCAAGAATAAATACTAGCAGTCCCGCACAAGAAATCAAATAGTAGCTGTAAAATTAGTACTACATCAATAAGCTTGAAAATTTTCAACATTTATGGCTGATATGTATTAATAAGAAGCAAGCAATTAGTTCATAATATCATGACTTTGCATTTTGATATTAAGCCAAAGAAAAAAAACAGTTAATAGTCAAGAGCGATAATAATAAAATAAATTAAATTAAAAATTAACAGCTAGGAAGGCTATGTTAGTTAACATTAAATCTCTCTTTATAAGTTAGTTAACAATAAAATCAAATGATTCAAATCAAGTTTAGAAGAGTGAACTTAATTAACATTTTACACTTAACAGTTAACCACTAAAAACTCAGATTTTAAAACATCAGAAAAGAAAAAAGAAAACACCTCGCTGTCCTTACTCCTTAATTAAGAGAACGCAAAAAGAAAAAGAAAAGAAAAGAAAAAAACAACGCTGAGAGCAGAGAAAGAGAACGCAAAAACGAAAAGAAAAAAAAAGAAAGAAAGAAAAGAAAAAAACATCGGGAAGGAGCAGAGAAAGAGAACTCAAAAACGAAAGAGAACTCAAAAACGAAAGAGAACTCAAAAACGAAAAAAAAGAAAAAAACATCGGGCCTGAGACGTTGAACAGACCTTCTCGCTGAGAAGAAAAGAAAAGAAAAAAGAAAACGCAAAAAAAAAGAAAGAAAAGGAGCAGAAAATCATCGCTGAGAGAGAAGAAAACGCACCTGTTTGCTGCTCGCTGTCGCCGCTCGCCGCTAGCCATCGTCAGTCGCCTTTAGCAGTCGCCCGTCGCCGCATGCTGCTGTCGAGTGGGGAATCAAGTCGAGCGAAGAAATCGGGATTCAGGAGTGGGAGAAGGAGCGAGTCGAGTGACTGAACCCTAAAAACGAAATCGGTTTTAAGTGGGAAGCGGGTTCATACCCAATAACCCACAAAATAAAAGTGGAATTATGCCTGTTACTCATGCGCGCGCATCGACGAAGGCGGCAGGCGCTGCGGGGCGCTCCCCAGGCGCGCGCCCGACGCAAGTGTAGCGCCCCGCACCTGCTGCGGGGCGCTAATCCACTGCGCCGAAGCGCCTCGCGCCCGAGGCGCGCGCCTGGGAGCGCCTTTAAAAACACTGATACCCACTATATCCAAATTCTGATTTCACGGATAGCTTCGTCTCGTCGAGATAGGCGATTTTCATACATTATATGTTAAATTCTGCCTTCCGGATTAGAAGATATAGTCGTTTCTTTGTCGCCAACCATTTTGAATATGATTTCTTTTCATATTGGATTTTTGATTTTCTCCGGCTTTTACAGGCTACTCGGCTTGATTCTGGGCTTTTGGATAATTTGGAAATTGATTTTCCAATGGGCTTCTTTACTTCATTTCTTCATTTAATCAATGGGTTTTTGTTGAGAGATGAGAGTTTGAGATTTATTCTTCATTAACCTGCAATTAAATGATAAAAATAATTATTAGTGGTATATTTATTCATATAAAATAGATAATGAGGGTATAATATTGTAATAAAATGTGATTATCAATTAACAATATTATGTACATCCTATCCATTCAATTCCTTGGCTGACATCATCACCAAAGAAAATGTTTACTACCCTTTTTAATTAAAGATGAATTACCCAAAAGAAAAAGTGCACCCAAAAGGCCAAAACACCAAAGCAAGTCGTGTTTCCTATTTCAAGAATGCAGCAGATCCTTTCCTAGAGTACAAAACCAAACCAAAAAACAAAAGGACGAAAAAGAATATACTGTTCTTTATCCCCTTTGTTTCATTTTTTTTCCATCAAACCTAAAGGGAAAGGTCAATAGTCATATCAATACTACAATTTACCCAACACCCCTTTGACATTTTTTCATATTTCAAGGGGTGTGTGTGTTGGGGTGTTTTTTTTTTTTTTTTTTTTTTTTTGGGGGGGGGGGGGGGGGCCTGAACGCTATATTGTAGTTTATAGGGCTTTATCGTTATGGGATCGGATCCCCAGTACCCATCAGCTATGAAGACCTATAGCTACGGTGGGGCTTCTATAGACTGCGGACATTGGAAGTTATATTTTTGAAAATTTTTATCCTGTGTTTTAAAAAAAAATGACTTTGAGATATTCCAATGTAATTACTGTGATTTGGAGCTAACAAGGTTAAACTTGGTGCAGTATATTGTCTACAAAGAAGGCACACTCGTGATTTTAACGAGTGGAAGAGTTGAAATGCTAGCAGTAGCAGAGTTGAGAGCACTACCAAATGATAGTATCTATGTTAGTTAAAATCTAGGTATAAGGAGAAATGTTCGTGATCTGTGATTGTTCGAAGTTAAGAGGGCTGCATCTATGATATCTCATCTAGTTAGGTCCCTCGGCCACTCAGACATTTTCCCTTTGCGATGACCCTTCGCTGGCTGTAAAAATCTCAGACCAAAAGATATGATTCTAGTACCCCAAATGTGATCCAAGATCCTTCGACTTCGATACGTTGTGAATCGTGATTCATGACGTATATCTCCGAAATGTTTCTCAAAAAAAGTGATGTAGAGTAGACTCTTATATAAAGCCTCTCTAATGAGAAAGTACACAATTTGCGGAATGCATGCATTGACAGCAAGAAATGTGGTATGCCGAGGCATTAGTGAATTGAGAGATAAAAATAACCTACTTGATGCACGTCCATTCATGGCTTGACAGCTAATGACAAAACAAGAGTAACCTTTTTCCTGATATTAGATGCTATTTTTCAAATTGAACAAAGTCTAAAGGCTGCTGCAGTAGTTGATCAGTGTGCTCTTTTATTATGAAGTGAGGGTCTATCTTCCTCCTGAAGTAATAAGAAGTTCAATACTTGCTTGGTTTACAGGTTTTGTTTTTGTAAACGATTATTATGCTAGAGAACTATAGATGCTCAAATATCTCTTATTTTTTAATCCTTCTCTCTGGAGATGCACAGTTAGCCACTGTTATTTCTTTTTTTTTCCAAGTCACTTATAGTTTTCTCCCCTATGAATTTGCTATTTAGAAACATTTCAAACTAAAGCTTAGCTTAATTATTTGGGCTCTTAATGGTAGAATTTGGGTGTACTAATAGTGGGCAATTACCATGCTGAGACTGATGTCACCTTTATTTTCTGTCAGCTTGTTGGTCGGCTTTCACAGGAGGAATTGATGACACAATTGCCTTCATTTCTGCCTGCACTTTTTGATGCTTTTGGGAACCAGAGTCCGGATGTTCGTAAGGTTAGATCTCCATTACTCGTACAACATATTGTACTGTTCTCATATAACATGGAGAAGACAGCGGTATCTCTGGCCAAAAGATGATGGGAACTGGATTTCTGGATAAAAGAAAACTCAGAAAGAGAGGGTACTTTGATGATAATAGAAGTCAATACATAAGAACATAAATAATAATGATTGAACATATTGTGTTGGCTTAACATATATTAGATTAACTTTTACTACTTTATATGTAGAAATGCTTGCATATGTCCATGGGTGTATATAAGTTTATGTTATTTTCCTTTTCCTATGATGATTTATGGTTAATTCGCCAAACAAAACATAAGTATCACTTGATTTCCATACGTGTAGTTAGCATCTTCCGCTAAACAATCTTTCTCCTACAATATTAAAATGGATTAGAAGCATCATGTCACTAGATCAAACACATATCTCACCCTTGGCAATAAGTTAAATACTATTCCCAATTTCATTGGTAAAAGAAGGCATAAACAACTTCTTGGGTGAGTCGAATGGCTAACTACTATGAAGGCATTGACTAGATCTCTAAAAAGAAACTGGGTATGAAGCCAGATAACTACAGATATAAACCTCAAAGCTTTGGAGTGATAGAAAAGCATGAGACGACTCAAATCAGTTTTCGCAGCAGAATAACACCCTGTTAGCATGTCAAATATGGGACTAAAGGAATAGTGTTTGATCTACATTCAACCTCTTGTCGCTGAGACCTCGTCGAATTCTTTTGTAGGCTCTCTTCATTAAGCATTTCTCAGAAATGTGATTCTGTCACAGCTTCTGCTTCCAAGATCCTTTTTGTCATGCAATTTAAACCGTCAACCAAGTAGTCTTACATTCTTCAGTGATGTACTTATAAAGATTTTTAAATTTCATGTGGAGCATGCATCTGTTTGATAATCTCATGGATTCTATCAAATAATGTTTTATGTATCAGAATGTAACTACACTAATCATGATCGTGTTCGTGAGAACAGATTATTTAATGGTTATCTTCACAGAAATCAAACTTTTTTCTGATCCTTCTTTATTTGAAAAGATTCATATTTTTTTTCTTCAAATATCCCTTCTCATTGGCTTCTTGCAGACGGTGGTGTTTTGTTTGGTGGACATATACATCATGCTTGGAAAGGCATTTCTTCCTTATTTGGAAGGGCTTAGCAGTACTCAGCTGAGATTGGTAACTATTTATGCTAACAGGATTTCTCAGGCAAGATCTGGCACGACGATCGACGCTAACCATTGACGAGTGTGCATCCTCTCATTTTTCTTTTTTGTTTGGTGGGTGAGTATTTGGGCATTTCTGTTGTTTATTCAATTATTGTGTATTTGTATAGTGTAAAATGTGTCCCATTTGGCTTTTTACAAGTTTGTGGTTTTTTGTGGCGACGAGGATGTGGCTGAGTGTAAAATTCATGGTGAGACTTGGGTGTTTTTGTAATGGATAGGGAGTTCTAGAAATGTTCTCCCATTTAGTAGAGTTCCATATATCAGTATTTGGTACAACTTATCTATTTGTTGTAGCAGACCTCGTGTACATATTGGTTTTATTTGTGATGAATTTGTCAAATGTTTCTTCAAGAGATTATTTTTCTTCAATGCATTTCTCACGAGTTTCTTTATTGTTTTGCTGCAATTCCTTGTAAGACTGAGCTCAGAGGATCTATCAGAAGTCTACCGTGTTAAACAAAGCTTTCTAGCTGTGTTTTCATCGCGTTGTCTTTTAACGTGTTGTGGGCTGTCAATAACGTGTACTGTTGCGGCCCAGGACAGTAGCGGCATTGAAAAGAAATATTGCTTTTATGGGTTATTTGCATAGATACTCGCTACACATTGGTATTTGCAAAGCTATCCCTAAAATAGTAATATTTGCAAACTACTACTCAAACTATTAACTTTGTGAAAAAAATACTCTTAAAATCAACAAATCATTAATTTGGAGTTAAAATTTTTGACTATTTTGTTGATAATGTTTATATTACTATTACAAATCATCTCATCAAAGTTGATGATTAATTGCTCCGAGTAATAATTTGACGAGTAAATTTGTAAATACTGAGATTTGGTGACTCAAGAGGTATATATGCAAATAACCCTACTCTTTTTAAGCTAAATCTGATGGCATGTCTTATGCATAAAAATGTAGCACTTCTATCTAGTTTTTTTTTTCCAATCTTTTTGTATGTAGGGACTTTTGCTGGATGAGTTCAAACAGAAGCCAGAATTATCTTAAATGAAAACAAAAATTTCTTTTTCCTTCTTTGCTGTCATTTATTATTTCTTAAGAGAGCGGAATCATTTATTACTTCTCAAGAGTGGAAATGAAATGGAAATTTTCTTTACTAGAATTAAGTGTTGGAAAATAAATTTTTTGTAATTCAAATATATCAAGAACATGAGTATCTCACGCTGGAATGAAGATCGCAGGGTAAGATTACATGTCGCTCAAGTTTGTTTGCAAACCACAGTTACAGTGTGGTTTCAAAGTATAAGAATGTACAATTTCGATCAAAATATGTATTTCAAAATCCCCTCCCACTAACACCCCACATTCAAATCAGACACATCCAAAAAGAAAATAACTTGATCACTCTGCCCCTTATTTCAATCAAGCGTTGGTTGATACAAAAACCAAGCTTGGTACAACGTAGTTCAGCATGATATATTATGGTTACAATCAAAAGACTCTATTTGCCACCTTTGCACAACGCAACAAATAATTGGAGAAATACGCTAATGTTCATTTTTACAGAAGACGATCTCCAATCGAAGGACTTGAGCATATCAAACCTGGGATCTCTTATGCTAGCTTAGCTTCAGCCTTGTGGAGGCACTAATTTTGAGACTGAAACCAGTAATGCTCGTTCTTATGTGCATGGTTTTCACCGTGAAAGAGTGAAGCTTTGTTACAGAGATGCAGTAATGCTTACTCATCAACTGATGTCTCTTCTGTAGTTGAGTCACCACTTTGTCTGGCAGCGAGTACCTTGTCTAGGGTTTCATCTGGAACTTTGATTCCGATGGTCTCCAAGTCCGCGACAATTGCAATAGCCGCATCCACTTCCCCAAGGTCGAGGCACAGCAAGATGACTTCATCATACAATGGGCTATATAGGTCACCCCGAAATGGATATAATTGAAAAATATTTAGAAGTTCAGATCCAAAGTTGAAAATATAATGTGAAAGGTTAAGGACGAGAGTACTTTAAAATGATATCAAGGAGCTAATGTAAATCTGAATTGATCACTGCTAGCATTTGATGACACACAAAAGAAGAACTTGAGAGTGCGTTCATACCCATTTGAAATCAATGTATTGTTTTTTTTGTATAATTAGGTAAAACACAATGAATACTTCCATCAAATTGCAAATACAAACTACACGCCCAACAAGAGTTTTTGGTACTCAATATTAAAACATTCAGTACCTCTTTTGACAGTAGTGTTACTCACTACACGAACAGAAAAGAAATGTACTTTTACGTTAAAGAATTGCTGAGTCTTTTCTGAAAAAGATCAAACAAGTAATCAAAGTTAGTATGAATTAAGAAAGCATGACAAGACCAGGTTGGCGAAATCTCAGCTCACAACCTAGGTGAAAATGTTATTGCAAGATTTCAAAATTGACCCAGCAAATCTTTAGCTTATAGCCTAGGTTAAAAATGTTGTTACGAGATTTGAAAATTGATCTGGGCAATGTCCTTTCTTCAAACACGCATACACACGCCTATTATGTGACTACCCAAGAACAAAAATAGTACTTGTACAAAGCATAAACCACTGGTCCATATCAACAAATAAACAAAGTTACTGATAAGATGGACATAGGATCTGAATATGTAAGCCTGAAGAGTTCAAAGTCCAGGAAGCCCCTAAACTTTACACAACTTTCCTAGGGAGCCCTTAAACTTCCATTTTAATCTATTAAGCCCCCAAGCTTTACCCAACTTTTCTATGAAGCCCTCAAACTCTTATTTCAATCTTTATAGCCCTTAAAGATTTTACTTTCATTTTATTTAGCCCGTGCAGTTTTGAATTTCATGCTATTTAGCCCCCATGGTGGTTTTAATCAAACACCAGCCAAATACAAATTTTAACTCGGGTATAATTGGAATATCGTAAAAACAATGACACGAGTGTTACAATTTGAGCTTTTTTGTTCTACCTGCTATTTGTTCAAAGTTTTAATTTTTTTTACCACCTGGTGTGCAAGTTTTTGGGTGCACATAATGAAAAATTAAAGCATTGCGATGTGAATATAATTAAGATACAAGAATGTATTTGATTGAAGTAGAAACAACAAGTGCAATTGAATTTTATTGGGCTTTTTTTCCTCTAGTCAAACATTGAGGGGTTTTTTTTTTCTTTAACTAATCTATAATCTGTTTAGTTATATGTAATTATATCCTTCTACAAATGGTGGGCATGAGAGTATTCACTTCCCTTAAAACACATTCAATGAGACCATTATACCCTTTTATAGTTATGTTGAACCAACATAGGGGCTATATAGAATGAAAGTACAAACTTTAGGGGCTTAATAGACTAAAACAAGAGTTCAAGGGCTTCATAGAAAAGTTGGACTAAGTTTAGGGGCTTAATAGTTTAAAATAAGAGTCCGAGGGCTTTACAGAAAAGTTGGTTAAAGTTTAGGAGCTTATTTATTAGACTTTGAGCTCAAGCCTGAAGGGCGATGAGACTAGACACAGATAAAAATAGATATATTAAATTTCTACTCTCTGTCCCAATATTAGGAGAACCTAATCATCCCATAGATCTCACTATGTTAAGCATTTTTGGTCTACTGGTAAAGCGCCCTTCTATCATTGTGCAAAACACCCATGCCATTGTAGATTCTTTAACGTAGAATGTTAGGGATCTCATGTTGTCAGATTACTTAACCGTCACCACTCAGAAGTATGCTCATGTTTTTGGCATGATTAAGAGCACATCATATTATCTCATTATTTAACAATTCAGGACTTCAGGAAAAAGAAAATATTAATGCAACATTTTAAGCAAAAGTTTAACGGTTACCTCCCAAAAACATAACCAAGACCATGAGCTTTCTGCAATATTGTCAAGAAAGCTGAAGGGAGAGGAGCTCTTATTGCAGCACGCAAAATCATGGCACAGTCTCCAATGGTTGGTGTTCCACCTAATTCAATGACCTGAAAATTGATCATGCACATTCTTCAGTTAATTTTCTTCTAATCCAGACAGTACTTGGTGCTCCTAAATGAACCATTATTATTGAAATTCTAAAAGTTGGATAGATTTCTAAACTACAGAAAGTACTGAAGAAATATAACTAACTTGTTGTGTACAATTACATGTTAAAGGCCTCTCCACAACTAAAATTTGATGAGGGAGAAAAAAATAATTAACTTCATACACAACTGTGCACCTCCAGACTAAAAAGCACAAGAGAACACTGATGAGGAAATAATAATAGAAAGGGAACAGCAACACAATCATGAAAAAATAATCGATTTGTCATTATCAAAGACTTGCTAGAAGTACGGCTCAGCTCCATACCTCGCTTCTTGAAATTGATATAAAAAAATATGCTATTCAAATAAGTATCGTTCTAACAAGGTATTTGACAGATGGATAAGTGCCAAGTGCCAGTTAGACGTAAGCTTCGCTTGTGGCTAAAATGCCACTTGAGATGATCCGAAGTAGGTGTAGTTAGAACTTAGCACTAGCAGTGATAGGGTCAAAGTTCAAGAAGTGGCTAGATCACAGCTAGGGTAACCTAGATGAACATGAATTAAGACAGGGACAAAAGGATCTCTTACTGGTTAACTCAAAAGAAAATGATCCTTGACAGAATGAGTGGAGAAACGGAATCACGTAGCCAAATACGAGATAAAGACTTTCCTGTTGATTAAACAATTATATCAAGGACTGTAAGAAACTTTACCTTCTGCATTATTTTGATTGCTAGATCAACTTCCCATTCTTGAGACCATCTTTGTGGCTTTCTCATCTTCAGTTCTCTCTCCCATGTCCATCCCCAGGCATCTGCAATAGTATACATATCTGACACATCAAATATTCTTCTCTCCCTCATGACCTTAAATGCTTCATCCACATCTTCTGGAAGCCAGTCATCATCAGCGTCATCCTGAATTTAAAACAGAAGTGTCACATTGGTATTAAACAGTGACAGCACAGTTGTGATAATAGCATATGGTTGAGTAAATTATAGTATACTACAAATGGGGGAAAAAAAAGAAATGCAGTTTCCATATTATGAAATGTCAATAACATAACTGAGAAAAACCATTATGAAATGCAGTGCCACAATCCGTAAATAGTTCTTTCATCAACCAAAGAATAACAGAAAGAAAATGCAGTACATAGAAGGAAAACAAAATGATCTCGACACATCCAGCTTTAGGTGCTGCCTCAGCTGTGAAAATGATGAAATAAATAAACCTTCAGAAGATGCTCACTTTTAACCTTTTTAATGCTTAGATTCAACCAGAATAATGTTTTTAGAAACATTACGTATCATTTTATGAACCTTTATTTTTTCCATGACAAGGAGAGAGAAATAACTAGATAACTAAGGGCATGATGGCAATCCACTAAGGTTTCTGCTCAATTGGGTTAAGAGGCAACAGGTTGAGAAGGTTTAACACTTCTAGGCAGCTTAAACAAATACTCGTGCATATTTTACTATTCGGATCAGACTTTTTGAGAGAAAGGCCAAATTTATTTCATGGCTGTAACTCGATTAAATGCTTTTCCAAGGAGGAACCTGGGAGGTAGGTTTGTAACCATCTCTTTAATCAAGTTTACCTTATATAACCTGTGGGCTGGGGTTATTTTAACTCGTGAATAAAACTTTGTTTCACAAAACACATTGGTTAAACTCTCTTAACCCCTAGGGCCTATACTAATCCATTGCCAAATAGAGACTAAAGTATACAATTAAGATAAAGAACATAAGAGAATACTCAAATAATATCAAACAAAATTCTCCGAATTTCTCCCCAAAACCATGTTGATTATGATCATTTGGCTGGTCAGCCCTACATTTAATGTATAAACATTCTCTTGGAAAAGCTCCATCATAACCCTTTCTTCAGGAGATGTGATACGAGTCGCCGTGTGAGCACCTTTGATCGCGAAATTATCAAATGTGGGGTTGAGAAGATAACAGTAAGAACACATAAAAATTAAAGTGACGAAGAAAAATACTTTCTCTAGATTATGAAGAATAAAAGATTACAAAATCTCTCCCTCACAATCTCACTAGAATAAAGAACAATCTCTCTATTCTCTCTAAATCCTAATCTCTTGATTAGAATCTCTCTTTAAAATCCACTCTGATGTTTAGAAACTCTAAACAATCCCTATTTATGTCTAACAATGTGGATTGCAATCTCGTAAATAACCAAGCCCAATGGAACTTGGAAAACGCGTCAAAAAAGAATCCAAATTCACTCAGGAACCCGATCCAGTCGACCGGCCTGCTTCGTTCGGTCGACCGGCCAGAGAGAAATTTTTAACTCTGTAGGCGTGCATATTTTCGGCCGACCGACATTGGTTGATCGGTCGAACAGCCGCATCGCATATGGCCTTGTCGGTCGACCGGTGTCAACCATTCGGTCGACCGACCAGAACCGATTTTTCCATTTCCTGATTCTTCTGTTTTTCCTGCTTTTGACCTCTTTCGCCGCCACCAACGGCTCCACTCACGTCTCTATTCTCAAGCTACCATGAGAATCATCTATCTTCAAACTCCCATAAGGATCACTAAGCTCCCAAAGCAGAGAGAAAATACACCCGTATCATGGCTCCCCCCTTTAGGAACTTGAAGTCCCGTTCAAGTTAGAACTTCAGCTGAGGGTACACCCGTATCATGGCTCCCCCCTTTAGGAACTTGAAGTCCCGTTCAAGTTAGAACTTCAGCTGAGGGAGCTCTTGATCTCCTCCTTCCCTGTTGAACCACCTGGCTTTGCTAGGAACCCGACATTGACGTCCAATCAGAAACGACTCTTTCGTCCCCTGTCTCGTCGTAGTCACCTTTCTCTCCAAATTGCAATCCTCTTTCAGGGGCTCTTCATAAGGCCTAATGAACAACGAGACAAACTTCTTACTTGCATTAACTAGCCTCTTCGGTCGGTTCACCGTCACCAAGTTTGTCTCATTCGAAAGAGATGCCGAACGAAATATGAACTTCTCACCATCTTTGGTAAATGTGTACTCCTGAGCCTGTCTTTCGTAGATTGCGTATCTATCCCATAAATACGGATTGCTCAGTATAACCTGACAAACATCTAATAAACTACGTCGCACATGACCTCGTCAATATACGACTCGTGGAGTGCAAATCTGAAGATGCATTGATTAACTACACTCAACCTCGTCTCCTTCTGAATCCACCCCAATAGATAGGACTTTGGATGCTTGACCGTCTTCAGACCCAGTTTTTAAACCAAGATCTCAGATATCAAATTTTTTTAGCTGTCTGGATCAACTATGGTACCTACTAAACTGGTCTTCACCTGCAACTTAAGAACAAAGAGCTGCTCTCTGGGGTCATCGTCCTCCTTCGCGGTCTGCTTCCCTGCCATAAGGTTAAGACTGTTGTTGGGCTATGTCATTCATGAGACTTCTTTCGGACATTGTGTTGTCACGTATGTCTTTTTTTCCTCCTTCAACCATTTCGGCTTCAGATGATGATACTTCTCTCAGCACCGATCAGCTACATGTCCTGTCTTCTCGCAATGACTACAAATCAGTCATGTTTTTCCTGGATCACCATTCTTCTCCTCCTCCTTAGGTTGAGAACCACTAGACTTGCCCACCGCTTGTTTGACATCCCTTTTATCTCGTTACCTTTCTTTTTGTTTGCCCTCAATGGCAATAGCGTTCACGCTCGCCTCTGCAATCGACTCAACCGCGGATAACTTCATCTCCTTCTGAATATATTTGTTCAGTCCCGCCATATACTTCATGAAAATAGAGTACTCCGTTACGATGTT
Source organism: Asparagus officinalis (assembly GCF_001876935.1). Classification (NCBI taxonomy): domain Eukaryota; kingdom Viridiplantae; phylum Streptophyta; class Magnoliopsida; order Asparagales; family Asparagaceae; genus Asparagus; species Asparagus officinalis. Next base: position 5,754,282 of record NC_033797.1, read on the forward strand.
AAGCACCATCGCTTGCTGCTGGAACTCTGTGGTGTATTCTTGAACGATCTGATTGAACCTTTGGCGCAAGCTGTACTACTTGTACCAACGCTCTTCAAAAAGTCTCACCAGGTAGAACTGCTTCCTTAGTAGCTCATTGAACTTGTTCCACGATACCACCTTCTTCTCCTACTTATAGTAGGATTTTTACCATGTCAACGCATATCCTGAAAGCTTCAAAGTCGCGAACACAATCTTTTCTTTGGACGAATAGCCATAAAGAGTAAAATACATCTTTATCCGCTCGATCCAGTCATCAAGTCTCTCGACGTCAACACTCCCATCATAAACAATAATCTCTATCTTAAAGCTAATCTTCAGATTCTGGTAAGCACCTTTACCCCCTTGGTACGAAACAGTCTTGACGGTCTCTGTCTCATCGTCGAAATCAGAATTCACGCTCTCCCTCGGACTCCACATGGTTCTTAAATTTCAAAGAAGATTCGCTCTTTTTGTCCCCTCCATGGATGAGATCGACGAGTTGTGTGAGAGTCGATCCTATCGTCTCGATTTGTTTCTCCAATGCATCAAGTCTCAATGAGTTATCACTTTCAGTCATCTTCTTCTTCCTTAATTTCTAGACCTCTTCCAAAGAAATAAGGATCTCGTCTAGCTTCTTGTACTACGATCGAGTAAGGACCATACACCGGATACCCTCTTCATAGGATCTGATCGTTCTGATACCAACTTAATACGAGTCATCGTGCGAGTACCTTTGATCGCGAAATTATCAAAGGTACATTCTCTAGATTATGAAGAATAAAAAATTACAGAATCTCTCTCACAATCTCACTAGAATAAAGAACAATCTCTCTATTCTCTCTAAATCCTAATCTTTTAATTAGAATCTCTCTTTAAAATTCACTCTGATGTTTAGAAACTCTAAACAATCTCTATTTATATGTCTAACAACGTGGATGACAATTTTGTAAATAACCAAGCCCAATGGAACTTGGAAAACGCGTCAAAAAAGAACCAGATTCACCTAGGAACCCGATCCAGTCGACTGGCCTGCTTGGTTCGATCGACCAGCCAGAGAGACGTTTTTAACCCTGTAGGCGTGCATATTTTCGGTCGACCGACATTGGTCGATCGATCGACCGATATGGCCTTGTCGGTCGACCGGTGTCAACCATTAGGTCGACCGACTAGAGCCGATTCTTTTATTTCTTGATTCTTCTGTTTTTCCTGCTTTTGACCTCTTTCGTCGCCACCAACGGCTCCACCCATGTCTCTATTCTCAAGCTACCATGAGAATCATCTATTTTTAAGCTCTCATGAGGATCGCTAAGCTCCCGAAGCAAAGAGAAAATACACCTGTATCAAGATGTGAAGGTACAACAAAAGCAAGACCTTCCCAATTATCCTGGGCACATCTGCACGAGTCTTTTATCCTCATTCACTTCTAAAAGCAATTTCCTTATTCAAGTAGCACTTGTCATATCGTATTTTTAACTACCTAATGGAAGTTTCCTTTTAGCTTAGCACTAGTTCCCTTGCTTCCTAAACAACAGAAATTAAAACTCTGTCCCAACCCAACCCAAAAATAATTATTATACAATAACAGCTAAATTAATAAATGGCAAGTGTCATGTTCATGGAGGCCAGCTGATACAAGGGTGTACAGGAAATGTAAGGCTACATGCCAGGATATGAAGTAAATAGAAGGAAAACTGGATGGATGTTAAATATAAAATTATATCTCTGGACTCTCATTGCAACTTTGACGTTTTAGTGTAATAAAAGGGACGTTAAGATGGTATCGGTGTCACCCATGTTAAAGTACAGAACTAGATACAAAAATAAGCTGCCATCATGAAAAAGCCCACGTGGACCAACCATAAACGGGTGCTCAACCTATGAATAGACGTAAGAATGTAAAATCCTATACACAATCTTTACCATGCTTCAGTGTTTCAATGTAGTGGAAAGGACTTTACAGTTGACTTAGACTTTCAACTGATATGATGTTGAGATAATTTTGCAAGCGTTAACATTGAAGTGTAAATTAATACTCTTGATATGATCACTTGGTAAGATTGTAAAGAATAATAGATACATAAATGGTTGCTCTTGGGGATAGTTGATTAATAAACACGATTGTAAAGAAAACCCAATTCAAAAGTTATATTTTAAAAAAATCCAACCAGAAAATCACATAAATGCAGACCTCAACTGATACTCGGGAGGTTCTTCTTCGTGATTTTTTTGAAGTGGTAGCTGTTTCATCAGAATCCTTTAGCAACTGAACTCCAATCATTTGAAGAGGCTTTGTTCTTTCGACTTCCTTTTCTTTATCCTTAATTACATCTACTTGATTTTCAGTTTCTGTTTGCTCAACTTCCTCCTCATCCTCATCTACTTCTTCATCCTCTGCTTCTTTTGCAACATCTTCTGTGGCATCAGCATCATCAAGCACGTCTGCAAGATCTTCATCGTCTATGTCAATGTCCTTATCCTGAACACCATTTAAGCCTTCACCGAGAAAACGACGTTTCCAAAACTCTGTATTTCCATCTTCTAATTTAATTCTAGATATTAATTCATCCAACTCTTCATCAACCTGAGTATATAAGAAAAAAGTAGAGAGAGCTATCCTAATAAGCCAATAACCTGTAACATATAGCAGCGTAGAATAAAATAATAAATACCTGAATACAAAATATGATAATGAAACAGCAAATCACTTTTATGATTTGTCCCTTTTCATCTATATTCGTTATGGGGCATCATAAAAAAATGTTGATTTTTGGAAGTGGAGCTTTGGAAAGTACGGTCAAGAAGTTTTAGGGTACAAATTGTAACCTGCAAACCTGACGACAATTTCAGAGTTTTAGTGTAGTGGAAGGGGACATTACAATAACATCGGATTTGAAGTGGCTTTAAGGAAAAAAAGAGTATGCTGTGAGAGACCGGGTTTTGCCGCATAAGAAAGGTGATCAAGATGTGGGGCATGTTACTATGTTAGAGTACAATATTATATTCCTGAACACTCACCATAACTTCAATAAACAATTTTCATTGCCAAAAGGCTATAAAATAATGTAGACTAAGAAAGAGGCATGCCATAGGGGAATTCATCTTTAAGACATACTAAATTTAATATCCAGTTTTTGTAATTAACCAAGTTAACAGTAATGTTCAATTAGAAGTCTCTCAGTTTCTTAATTTGGATGAAGTCTAATTAGGAAGGATTGAAATTGCAATAAAATTACACATTCTTGAGCATTCCTAGACTAGAACAGTAATTAATTAGGACAACTCCGTGTTGTCTTGGGATTGTAGCTATTATCTGTTCAGATTTTGATTTAATGAGTTATTTAATTTATAATTATTTACTGTAAATAAGTTTGAAGGGCTTCACATGCATATGGAAATAATTTTGTATGCATGTTGCCGAGGTTATGACCTCTAACATATATTGTGGGTTTGGTATATATAAGCCAAAAGGTCAGGTGGAATCACATTTCCTTCTTTCTTACGTTCATGAAATTAAGGCATCTAAAAGGACCAGCAAACAAAAATCATGTGAACTAATCACTATATACCTCCTCTTCTTCCTCTTCCACTGGAGGAACCCAAAGAGGGCGACCACGTGAGCGGTTGATTCTTCTTGCTTTTTGCACTCGCTGGTAAAGAACTTGCCTGGTTCCATCAATGGGTAAACCTTGTGCTTCTAACTCCTCTTTCAATTCAGAGACTATCATTTTACTTGCCGCCTTTGGTTTCAGAGCATTCTGATCAGGCCCTTTGATAATCTTCTTCAACTTTTCCTCCACTCTAAGAAAATCACTTTCTGACACATCGCCTAAAGCTGAATATCCTTCATTACGCAGGACTCTCAAGAGCTTACGATGGTGGATTTTCCATTCTTCAAGACACCGTTGTTTGAAAGAAGTTTCCATTGGATTTGAATAGGCAAACCCAAGAGCATCAGGATCTAAGGGATCTTTTCCTCTGCGTGGCACCCACCGCTTTCGTTCTCCTGTAAGCCCTCCTTCTGCTATATACCTTGTTAAATGGTCACATGAGGTCAGAGAGAGTAAAACATGCCCGTCTGAAAAGCAAGTTGCAGAAATATAAGATGCATGTCCATGTAAGTGAACTCTAATAAGTGTGTCATAACTGAACTGAATGTATGAAATAATCTTCCCCACAATCCTTCGACATCCTCAATCACAACCAAAAACTAAACCTGCAAATTATTACTACAAGAAAACAAGAGCACGCTAGTATTGTGGGAAAATCAAACCAAGATTTGTTAAAAATGATAAGGATGGAGAATAAATCTAAAACTGCATGAGCTATTCAGTGGAAAAACTCATAGAAGTTTCACACAAACACGCAAATTGTTCACAATTCATATATTAATTATTAAATTACATGCCAATATCATCATATTGACCTCTTTAGTGTACAGTCGATGTACATGAAGCTTTGTGTGATCAGTTTATAACAGGACTTCTCAGAAACCAATTAAACAAAAATAATCAATTTGGTGCTCTTTGAACTCAATTTGGTTCTCTTTTAAGCTTCTTATCTTGCCTGACACACTACGCAGGAAAACTACAATGGATGGTTGGACTAGCCTTCTGATTCTATGTTATTCACAAATCTATCCTAACTAATTAAGCAAAAATACTTTACATATAATTCATCTGTAATCTAAAGACAGCAGTGAGAAAAGAGCACCAAACCAGAGGAGTTTCAGTGCCATAGACATGGATCTACAAGACAAGCACTTAAAGCAACTGGCTTAACCAAGGAGAAAGTAACTTATATTCATGAAGGTTCATTATCTACAAAACAAAGTTTAGGTTATAAAGAGGACTTACCTAGCCACATAATCAATCTCGAATCCCACATCTGCCTCTTCTTGCAAAGGTTCTATCCAGGAGCTCACTAATGTTCTATATTTTCTGCTTAAAATCATTGCTCTCGGAGCTATAGTTTGATTATCTTTGGCCATTGCTTCCAAAGCCTCAAGCAACTCGACAATTCTTCCTGATTATACAAATAATTATACCTGCTCAGGGAGGTACTGAATTCATATTGTTCAAATGAACACCAATAGTATTAAGAAATTAGTTAGAACTTAAATAACAGCAAACAAAATTTCTTTAACTTCAGTGCATTTTAATACAATTACATAATATGTTAAGAAAAAACCAAAAAGTTCTAGATTAAAAAACTATACAAAATCAGTCACCACCATGATATCATGTATTGTGCATGTATTGTTACTCATTGTGCAAGCATAAAAAATTAGAATCAGCATTTTCAAGTGCATATCAACAGTTCCTACGATACGTGGATGGGAGAGTTTTAAATCAGAGATAGAAACTTTAGATGAATTTAAGGTTGTTTAAAAAAAACTAAGAAGACATATTCAACAGCAAAGGGTCATCCCTTGTAATTTTTGCATAAAGTGGTTAAACAATTAGTGACCTGAGTAATGTACTTGCTTATTTTTAAGGAAAAATATAATAATATGCCAAATAAGTAATGGAGTTGCCTTGATCTGCCCAATTAAGCAACCTTGAATACTATAACCATGTCTGCTCGTAGTGATTTTCTTACAGAACTTACTGACAATCCTTTTGAAAGAAAGAAACATGCCAAATAAGTGTAAAAGGAAACTGTATGTAGTTTAAGGAAAAGGCCGTAATAGAAAACAGAACTTCTACAATGCAACTGATGAGACAAAAACCATCTGAGAGTGATGGCGGGAAGTTAATGGGAAAAAGGAAGAAGCCCTTAAACTTTTGAGGTACTAAAATGCCATTCAGAACTAATTCACCACATATATAAACCGTGCATCGGTCTTCGTCTTCATATCTCGATGAACAAGAGTCGATAGATTGGAAGGAATTGAAAAGCCTAGAAGGATGCAATGGGTGTAAGAACTGACTAGTTAATCAATGATAGGCGATAAGTCAATTAGCTTATAACTGGGGAATTGTTTTTTCTTTATTAATTATTAAGAATCTCAAGATTGCTCGACACACATAATTGCTCCCATCAGCTTAAGCTTTCTACTAAGGTGGTTCATGATATCAGAGCATTAGGTTTGATGAGCTCATTGGTTAAGATAATTTATAATATGCATGGTTACTGCAATTATTCTTCCATTCCAAGCAAGCAATCTTAGCCAACCACATAAGAGCTCTCATGCTTGCTATACAGTTGGCCCACCATCCATCAGGCTGAGCTATTAAGTATAGTTAACGTTCTATAGCACACCAGGTTTCCAGAACTTATTTTGACCTCCAGAGGTAAATTTTTTCTCTTCTTTTTTCTTTTTGGAGGCCTTTCCACGTGGCGCAAGTGCCTATTGTATGTAAGATAGGAGTGGGAAGGTTCCTTCATTATCACTGCTGACCAACTATTCACCAATCAACCTTTAAGCAAAGCAGTTAACTAAGACAAATAAGAAAAGAAGCGTCATGCACAAAGTAGAAATGAAGTACATCAAATTTTTGATGCAGCTTAGATAAAGGTATGTTTATATTGATTTTACACATGGAAACAAAAATAAGATGTAATATTGAAACTATTTTGTAAACAACAATTGCTTGATATATAATCCTACAGTAGTTATAAAAGTAGAATTACATCTTCGAAGCCTTTGTCATCAACAATCTACCATCTATCAGCCCGGTTCTAATGGAAATTACTTGGAAGAGCCAAAGAGGTGGATTACATGAGTAAGGAACATACTTTCCAACCAATGCCCTAAAATAATAACCATCTTAGCATTGAGACTTCCCACCAACACCCTAAAAATTATAACCATATTAGCACTGAGACTATTACTAATATTATAAATCTTTTATGAACACATATAGAAGAATGAATAAAAAGGAGTTGGAATCTTATTCTTCAGAATATTATTCAAGGCCTGCTAAATTACCTGTTCTGAATCAAGAAAACAATGTTCCATTACAGTATATAGTATCTGCCAAATGACCTTGCCACTTCACCAACACTTTGAACTTGTGCTCAGGATTGAGGGTTATAATTTTATATCCCAGCATACCACCGCAGGTTAAGCATTATAGGCTGAATCCTGGACTCATGCAGCTATATCTATTTTATAAAAATCCACCTTTTCACCAATGCCCTAAAAGTTATAATTTGTATAATAAGATTCAAACTAAAGTTGTTGCAATACCATGTTACACAAAACTCCGAAATTCTGGCGCACATTGAAGGTTATAATTTTATGTTCTAATAGTATCTACAATTCAAAGTGCATGAAGCACAAATTAGTATGAGAGAGTGATTAAAAAAATAGGATGAGAAAGTGATTGTAGATTGAGAAATAATGACCTGGAATGACATAAAATTAAAAAAATACCTTCACAGCATAATGCCCGAAGATAAAGAGAAAGTGGATCTCCAAAATTTCCTTCATTGTATAAAACCTTAGTCCCCCCTTGGAAATTTTTCAAGGCACGAAAGTGCCGAATTGCTTCCTTTACAACACGATACTTGGTAAAACACTCAACTAACAACCTGCAGAGAACAATAGTCATATTTAATTATTCCTTGAGCAGGACACATAATTAATCTAACCCCATCAATCTATAGAATGAAGAAGCTTATTCTTGTAGTGATATTCAAGGACACAATACAACTTTTGAAGATTTCAAGATGTCTAATGTTCAGAAACAGCAGGATCTGATGCATAAAGAAACCAATGTTGGATTTATTTCATGAAATTAACCAATTACAGATTAATTAAAAAGTAAATGAGAAGAGGTAACAAGAGACATACACAATTAACATCAGTCATTTTACTGCAAATTAAAAAAGAGACCAAACACGCCAACATAAATTTGACATCTCTACACCTATACCTCACTGATAGAAAATGAAAAACATGAATACAACAATATATAAAACAAGTGACATAAGATTTTTACAATTTTAATTTAAAAGGGCTTAGAATTTTTGTAGTGATTTTAAACATACTGCTTAACATTCTATTACAGTGTCCTACTTTGAAATTTTAATGAAGATTTCTAAAGCAACTTTAAATGTTAAACCCCTTGGTTCTTTTTTTCATGTACAGCAGTATTTGGATCAAGGAGCATGTATGATGTTTTTATGACGCAACTTGCATATGGGGGTGTAAGTGCAATTCTAAAGCCAAATTAATTCTGCTCTCTCCATTTGTTATTGGTTGAACTGATACTTCCAGTTTTTACCTTGTTGGGCACAAAGGAAACAAAAGCTCTGTGCTTCCAAATCCATGAATGTCGCAAGAGTTTCTCCAGGACAGGTGACAAGCTAGACGATTTCTATGGGGATGTTTCTCTTTGACTTGTCAAAGCTGCTAGTATTTTCTTAATATGTTTCTCGATTATAGAATGCACTCCTTCATGATACTTAGAGTTTCATAAAGATATTTTATGATCCTGGATTAGTTATTAGGTTATAGTTTGGTAGTTTTGTTGTCTGTTTGCGGTCCTATGTAATAATTTATTTTCTGGACCTTCTGCTTTATTTCTTTGCAAGAATAATACGGGACAATAACATATAAAAGTTTTGGACTCAAAATTTCTTCAGCATTAAGGATTAAAACTGAATCTAAATTCTTACGCATATGTCTTCACATTAGGTTGCAACCGTTTGTGATCTTCAACCATCATTCCAAGTAGTTCGGCCACATCCTGGACCCTGTCAATACCAAGTTGAAAATGTATAAGTACCGCTATGGAAGATTTTAACAATAGTCAGGAAACACAGCCAAATTTTGTGATGTGGAATCAATCTGAAGTTCAATATTTATAGCAATATAATATTGATGAAAAGTGAGTTGAAAATTATGTCATAAGCATTGACTAAAAAATCATGATATGGGCAAAAATAGGTTTTGATGTCTAATCCATCTAATCCAAGTAAACAAACTTCAAATGAATCTCACAAAATCTCAAGAAGAAAATATATTCCTAGTCATACCAGCCATCAATTTGAGTCATGTGACTAGATGTACACCAATGATAAATCACACTGACAAGGTTATTTGATAGGGATCAGAAGAATACCCGATTTGATCTGTTATCACTGTAGTTTCTGCATCGTTTATTACTATTAGCTGACAGTTATAATTTCAATATTTAAAGTAATTTTCCGCTGCATTTTAGTGTTAGTATGCATTTACTTTGCATATAAGTTTCGTTTAATCACTTATTCTAGAATCCGATAGATCGTGCTATGTCATAATTACACAAGAAACTGTCAAAACACACCTAATTCCCAAAGAAAAACCATGTTCATTTTACTTTGACTCAACCAGCTAAACAGGTTAAGGGTAATTTGATTCAGAAAACTTACAAACATAGATTTAGAATAAATTGAAGAGTGACAAATGTTTTCACAATCAGATTTAGTAAATTATTATACTTAGCAAAACTTGCTTCCTATTTTTATCTTCATATCAGAAACTAACTTTTAGAACCAATAGCATTTGAAGGTCTTCAAAGGTTTATGTCTATTTTATTATGTCTCCAATTTGATTGTTTAACATCTGTGACCAGCCTCTATCACTATGTACACATTGGTGGTTCTGAGGTCGAGGGGTGTGTGTGGCTGCTTTTTTTCCTCTTTTTTTTATGGTCTCAAATAAGATCTCATGGAATTATAACCATGGAAATATAACCATTTCTTGAAACTGGATTTTTTCCTATTTATATTAGACTTGGTTACTTTTGGGATTGGCTCAAGAAAATATGACCTCAACAGGAATCAAACAGAATAAGGCAAAAATAAGCAATAGACTTAGACGAAAGAGATGGCTCCGCACAGTAATACAAATACTCGCTGCAACTAAGCTACATAGCATGGACACTCCTAGGATGAAGCTGTATCAGTATGGAACATGCCAATACTGACGTCAAGCAATGAAACTTCTTTGGACACTAGTAATATATGTATCAAACTCTTCTTAGATGTTTCTTCAGTTGTATTATAATTTCTCTGGCATCTCAGGACTTTTAGGTGCAAACATATCTATGCTTGCATGTATATATGAAGTCTCTCATTATCAGTTACATATAATAGTATCACGTTGCATTGTTCAGCGTCAAGCATGTCTAGCTCTTTAAGGAATCCCTGACCACGACGTGTCTTAGAGCTAAGGTTTCTATCTAGGTTGCGTAGGTACGGGCACGGGACACGGAAAATTTGTAGAAAGTAGGCGAGCAGCGGACACGGGGTATATATATATAATTATATTATATATATAATATATATATATATATATATCTATATATGGAAAAGTGAATCTAAGGTGACACCCTAGGCTCCCACCTTAAGGAGGCGGCCTAAAATCACATCATTTCCTAATTTTTTTTGCGATCCACTCCGTTGAACTTGATCTACACGTTCTTAACCCAAACACACCAATTTTAGGCGTGAACCCGTGTATTTTGACCCTTTATCACTCGCTATAATTTTAACGGTTTCGATAGAATAGAACTTTTTTACACGGCTCAACGAATGGTCAAAACACACCGGGTTCACCCCAAAATTGGTGTATTTGGGTTTAAGAACGTTTAGATCAAGTTCACGGAACGGGTCGCCAAAAAAAATTTAGAAAATGGTGTGATTCTAGGCCGCGTCCTTAGGTGGGAGCCTAGGGTGTCACCTTAGATTCACTTTTCCCATATATATTATATATATATATATATAATATATATATATAATTACTAGTTTAAAATTAACAATTACATTAAACTATCGCATTTTACTATGTTTAATCTCAAATTCTCAATAAAATAGCTCATCGTTTAAAACTTATAATAAACTAAATCATCTGAAACTTTGACTTTATATTCCATATCATCAACATATATATATATATATATATATATATATATATATATATGAGAAAAATATAGGAACTTGGTACCAAGCATAAATTTTTTGCTTGGTAGTGAGGTGTCTTATTCTCATCCACTCCCCAACTCATGTGAATATGGTCCCCCATTTGAATGTGGAGGAGAATATGTCACCTCACTACTAAGCACAAAAACTTGTGCTTGGTACCAAGTTCCTCCATATTGCTCTCTCTATATATACATATTATAAACTTACCTATTTAAATATGAGAACACATGTCTCCCATCCTTATCACTGCCATTATTTTTAAAGAAAAGACAAGAAAATATTCAAGCACTCATGTGAATGATGATGTCATGTTCCACTAACAAATATAAAACTAAGGAAATAAGAGAGAGAGAGAGATCATCTTCTTCCTTGTTGCTCTCAGATCTCAAAGGTAAACCCATTTTTCTCAAACAAAACTGCTCTAGAAATGCTCTCACGCGTGGGAAATGACGTGCCCGCGTGTCCCATCCACAACCGACACAGGAGCACGTCAGATCTCAAAGGTAAACCTATTTTTCTCAAACGTACCCAAACCGCACCCAACACAGGTGCAACGCCTCTACGCAACGACTCTACAGCCGTGTCGGGTTATCATGGTCCCTAGATAATGGTAATATTATATAGAGCAAAACCATAAACCTTATCAATGGCAATATCTCACAATGCACCGCAAAAGACAAATGATAATAACTCCATTAAGGAACAGAAAGATAAAAGTCATGTTTTTTTCTGAACTGACCGATCAGGATTAGTAGTTCATTGCCAAACAATATAGTTGGATCATCTCACTATGTGAGGGCTTAGATGAAAGCACGCTCAAATGAGTTAAATTCTCCATTATGAACACATTTGACAGTAACAAAATATATAACAAGAAAACATGTTGATGTAAGTCTTCAAGATGCTTTAAGTACAATAAATGATTTCAAATCTCCCTAGGACTAGGAATTTTTTTTTACATGAACAGAAATTTAAGGTTACAACGAAAATATCTGGATGTCAAAGACACGAAACGACAATAAAGTTCCATGATTCTTGAGTATATTTTCCACAGTACCTATCCGGATGTCATTGCAACATGAAACTGAACCAATGAGCACATTAAAAAGGCTAGTCAAACAGACTAGACAGTTAAAAAGCAACCCACAGATCTTACCTATCATAGGACTCAGCTCTTGTGTACGCTTGTATCACCCAGTTGTACGTCTCTGTATCAGGTTTCATGAAATCTAGAAGAACAAAGAAACAATATACTAAGAAATGTCGAAGCATCATCTTACAACATCAAAGCAACAATTGCATATTGTACAGCAACAGAAATGAGTAAACAACTGATGATTGTATTTCTATAATGAATAATCAAGTTTTAATTCAGTGGCTAATAGAAAAATTATAGTAGTTGGTGAGTGTAACAGTCCCACATAACAAAACCCTCTCCTTCTAAGAGTCAATTTCCCACCATAACATGAAATCAGACCATATTGTGTTTCCTCAACCAAAACCATAACTCCGGTTCACCATCTTTTCTCTGGCTCGCCATCCCTTTACCAGCCCACCCACACACACACACAAAGCAAACATCCATGATCAACCCCTCCGCCCCAGAATCAACCCTTACTATCAACCGCTCCGCCACCTGCAACAACCCAACACCCACAACCTGCTTCCACTCTGCTAAGACAGTCTCCGTCATCAGATGCAAGCGCCCCAACCAACAACCCCCAACCTCCACAGACGGCTACCCTATGCCAACCCACTAAAACCCGATTCAATATCTAACTAGGTACAACATTGTAAAAAAATTAAAAATAAAAATAAAAACTGAATTGATCGAGATCCTACATATGATCTGATCAGCCTCCTCGACCTACTCTAATTGATTCACTTCCGATATTGTTCCTACCTTGCTTCTACTTCAGCCTTGTCCTACTACCAGTCTCTGTATTTGAGAAAATATTTTATTTGTGATCTTGCAGATTGTTAATGTAAAACTGCAGGACAAGAATTATTTATTGTGAGAGAAGTGTGTTTTCTTGGATGCAAAGAAAAATTGAAATTAGTTACTTCTGTCAAACCATTTTTCTGCTGACAAAACTATGACTGATTTTATTGCTGATAGAACTGTTGAAGATTAGGAACAAGATAACTACTTGGCAATGACCTGATTATAGATATTATTAGAGTATCTGGAGTCATTTATGTCCCTGAGAATATTTTAGACACTAAAGGAGACAAGTGACTGGAGTAGTGCGTCACATTAAGGTATGATTGAAAGCAGAAATTAGGTCATGCATATTTTAAGTTCTTGCATTTGATGATTCCTTCAATAGATATGTATCTAAGTTGGAATGTGTCCCATGTCAATTAGGAAACATAACTAAAGGGACTGCAGTTCTGACTTATTTATATTCTGTAATATTTATTGATGATTATTCTCACACATAGTGATCCCATGATATAAGCCTATCCAACCGAGCATTTATTCTAAGCTTAAACAATCCTCACTTTCATATAAACAGATGCACTAGTTTTTGCACCTAAAGTAGCCACTAACCCTCAATTCAAGCTTGATTCATGTGCAATCTCAGTATGGCTCTAGTTAAAGGAAGCTATGATTGCACTCAAGAAAAGAATACCGCCACTTTTTACATACTCATCAAATTTTGATCTAAAACAATTCACAACTAGATACAGGAAAATTCAGATGTTACTGGTATTGTGGGTTGTAAAGAAAATTATACCTTCACCGCCATATTCCATGTTCTCAAAGGTGGTAAAAGATATTTCCGGAATCCCACAAGTGGCCTGCATAATATGACCCAGAACTTAGCAGGGCCCAATACAAGCATGCGTACACCATATTTTCAGAGTAATGTATATTCTCACACCAGATATTCCATAGAAAATGTACACTGCTTATAAAATAAAAATGTCACGTTAGGCGCATAAAAGAATTGAATCTCTTGATAGTATATTTTCTATAACTGGAATCTAGAATGGCAAATTACCGGTTGATGGGCATGCTTTATCGCTTATACAAGGCAGTTCTACTTGGAAACTTCAAACTTTATGTTCTTTATACACATTACACTGTTGGCCTTTTTGTTTTGATGGTGTTTTAACAAACAATTTATGACTAATATTGTTTGTCTAGTGTTTGTGTTTTCTTATTTATTCTAGACAAACAATGTGTTGGAGGTTGGATGGAATTGCGCCATAACGATCATATCAAATATATCAAATAGAGGTTGACGAAAATAGTGGAGCGAAACAATACATTTCAAGTCAAGATCCAAGATCAAGCTTCATCCGCAAAGTTTACCAAGACGAGCTCAATTGAAGATCAAGATAGATTGGGTAATTTAGTTTTAGGTTATATTATGTGTGTTGGTACTTTAAGCTCAATCATACACACACATATACGTTTTGGTTATATATATATATATATTCAAGTTTAAATATGAAACAAATACATATTTATATATATACATGTTTGTTTTTATATGGTTAAGTTGTTGGTTTAGTTATGTAGATATGAAACAGATATATATTCATATACACATTTCCTTGTTTCATATTCTATTGTATTTGGAAAAATATTTAGTTATTGGTTTATGGACTTAACAATCATTATATACATATTTTATTAAGTCTATAAAATCATTTTACAAAGTTTTAAAACGTGATTTATGTCAAAATATCAAATTTTATATCTATCAATTTTTCATGTTTTGGATATTTTTAAAAAATGATGAGTTTTCACAAATGTGAAGTGCAATTCCAAAAATTCTTTTTATAACATGTTTATTATCATATTTATAATCATTTTCCAAAGTTTTATAATTTTTAAAATTTATTTGCTATTTTTAAAGGCACTTCAAAAATCAAATTTACTGTTTTAATCAGGCTGATAACTTGTTATCAATCGACTGATGGAGTTTATCAGTCGATTGATGAACTCCCCTGAAATTGTAAAAGTTTTAGTTTTTGTAACTGATAAGCTATCAATCGACTGACGAGGTCATCAGTCGACCGATGAGGTGTTGGGCTAACTCTAACGATTAACTCATCAGTCGGCTGATGAACAGTATCAGTCGGCTGACGGCCCAACAGCTAGTTTTTTTAACTTTCTGCTTTTTATCTTTTTACTGGGTTTTCTTGATTTTTTCCTTGGCTTTGGAGTTTCCTATATATACCCCTCATATCTCAGACCTAATATATACAAGAGAAGTTTTAAAAGAATTTTACAACTTTGTTTAAGGGGTTTTAAGTTTGTTTAAGAGTTTGTTTGTGAAGAAATTTTCACAAGAGCTTGAGGAGATCATTCTTTGGTGTTTGAGTATTCAACTCTCTTTCTCTCTCTTGTCATCATAGAGAAGTTTATTTAAACTCAAATTCTAGCTATTCATTATGTTGATTATAATTTCCATAAGCTAGATTTTACATTAAGTTTATATTTGATTTTCTCTTTGTTACACACACCCACTTGAGCTTTTAGCATTTTCATACATAGTATATTTGGATTGTGAGAGATAGTAACATTGAGTTGGGCTTCATTGTGTTCTCATCTATTATAGAGAACAATTTATTTGTGTTGTTGAGCTTTATTTGTGAGATCACATTGTATTACACAATTACACCAAGAGAAGTGTAGATGTGAGATACGTGGTCGGTCCCAAGAGGAGTGGCGTCGGTAGTAAAGCCTAGTGAGAGATGTAATTCCGAGCACTTGAGGGAGACGTGAGAGGCTAACACTTGAGGTGGCATTTGTGTAGTTGCATTGTGAGTAATTGTGAACGTTGATCGGTGAGCGTTGAAAACCGATATTGTGTGGTGTAAACGTTTTTCGGGTAAGCATCGAAAACCCGGTTGTGTAGTGGATTCTCCCCGGGAGTGGGGAGCGGAGACGTAGGTCAGAAGGACCGAACTCCGTGATCATTTTCTTGTGTTTGAGTTTGGCTTTGGCGCATTTATTCTTGTATATTTTTATATCGCCATTGTTGCATGTTTGTATCACCCTTGTTTATATTGAATATCCTTGCATATTACTTGTTGTATATCATACTTGTTAGGATACATTTGTTAATTAGTTATTAAATTGACATTAAATCGGATTAGATTAGCATAAACCCTATTCACCCCCCTCTAGGGTGCTTTCATACACTACTTGAGGTCCCAATCAAATCAAATCAAATCAAATCAGGGACCCATCAAGCAAACCATAAAAATAATGAACATGAAAACACTTGAAAAACAGCCCATCATCTGAAACGTTTCAAGCGAGTATTCGTTAAATTTATAAAGTACTAAACTACAGATGAAATTGTCAAGTTGTATTCAGGTTTTTGTGAAAATCAGCATCCCCTCTTCGTCCACCTCTCTCTTCCTTCCTCTCTTGTCATCAAAAAGGGGTCTAATAACCAAACAATCTTGAGTCTTGATAATATATTCCTTCATCTTACTATTGCAAGAATCTTCACTCGATGCACTATTTGGTTGGTTGTACTTGTTGGCTATAAAGATAAAAGTAATCTAACATTTCAAGCTAACCCTTTAAAGTGCATTATCAATAAAAGGATGCAACAAATAGATGCCCTTAATATATATACCTAGGGGGCTTGGGATATGAGTTAGGCCATTCAGATATGAAAGCTACTTATACAAATCAAAGCAAACATATATAAAAAAAAAAGAACTGTATGCTTCGATAATGCGAGTTGTACCCAAATACTGGACCCCGACAAGTGATATCAATTAAACAATAAATATAATATAAGGCTCATTGCTTCCTAGTGTTTTATCTCATTTTTGAGACCCTAAACACTTTCTGATGTCAATTGATCCAGAGTAATGATAATACATTTTCCCAATCCCAAAGAGTCGTACTAAAGTGCAAACTAGCAGAGAAGGTTGCCTCTCAACCAGGCTATAGCGCCTAAAAGGCATACAGAACAACTAAATCACTATCTAGTTTCACAAATCAAGATAGCCATTAATCATGGGAACAATTTTATTTTTCATGTTATGGTTGATTATTCAAATTAATGTGCCTCAAGAGAAATACTCTGAGTAAAGGAAGCATCGCAAGGATCAAAAAAGTTATTTTATAAGGATTAGACTAGAGAAAGATAAATTTGGAGAAGCTATAGGGAACTGACAGGTTTTCAGAAAACATGCAAGGAACGACTGTGTTGGATTGATTATTGATCATGAAACGTATCACCACAACCAAGGAACATTGCTGAAGCGAACAGTATTAACTCATACTGACCTACTAACTGATAACAGAAAATGAAACAGACATCAAGGTTCAAGATTTTTTACTCATATTAACTGATAGATCGTGCAAAGATAAATTAGGTACAAACACATCAAGTCAAACATATTTACTTGTATTAAATTATTAATCATGCAGAAGATAAATTAGTCATCCTGCTAACACAGAAGTTACTCAAATTTCAAGACAATACTGAAATCACTATTCAAATTTTAAAAGTGTACTAGAAAAGAAAAATAGCACCTCACCTGCACACTTAGAAGGCAATTAAAATGAAACGTGGTTGCCAATCTTCCCGCAGCCTCCATCTCATAAGCAATGGTCAAAGCATTTGAATGGTCCCCAGCTTTACAGTCTTCTTCAATCAAGAGATCATAAAGCTCATCGGTGGCTCTTAATCCTCCCTTAGCACCCTTCAAAAACACTGTATTTGCATCCTCCAAGAACCGATTCCTCACTAACTCCTCTGCATTTCAAAAGAGAAGTCTCCACTGAAACCCAAACCATAAGGAATAGCTCAACAAGTGTCACATTAACATACCAACAAGAATTAGCCAAGCTTTGCGAATATCGAATTTCAGTTTTTCCATTGCAGCAAGGATTTCCAAGCCCCTTGTCGCATAACCTTTAGACCCAAATAGCCGAATCAAGGCAACAAATGTTTCATGAAGAGGACGGAGACCAGCACTCAGTTCCCTTCTCAGTGATTGCATCTGAATTCAGTAAATTTACATAAAGATCAGAACTTTTTCATCATTAGAAGGGTTTTTTTTAACACCCAAATCAACTCAACATGATATCTAAAAGGTGTGAAGGAGAAATTTCAGCTAAACAGCTAACATAAAGATTAGGAATATGAGTGATTTGGGGTATTTCAACTCAATGTGATAGAATATGAGGATAAATTAGCAGATATCTAGTATTTCAGAGTTAAAATTTGCAAATATGGTTGATTTAGGAGTATATATAGGTAAAGACGACTTTCAAGATTTTGAGTTTTTTAAAAAAGGCTTATTTACACTTTAATACCCCAAAGTTTCGCCCTTTTTTAACTTTCATACCCTGAATTTCTGTTCTGACAATTTTGATACGCCAAAATTTTCAAAGTGACGTTAATTTGACAATTTGATACCTCAAAGCCCTAACTTTGTTTCTCAAATTCCCCAAACGCAAAAACTGATATTTGGTAAGAAAGTTTGTTTCTCTTCACTTTTCTAAGTTGATTTTCTTGAACAAACTTAACATCGGCCTTTTCGCAAAGGGTGAAACTCGGGGTATTAAAGTAAAAATAACCCAAAAAATCTTACCGATCCTTCAACATCACCGGAGAGGCATTGTGATACAATGAGCCCATGGTAGGACCTCGGCCCCGGGCTGAGCCCGGCGGCAATCATGTCGTAAATTACATCAGAAACCGCCGA
>NC_033797.1:5772924-5806238 GCF_001876935.1 Asparagus officinalis
GCCGATGAATCTTGATTACGAGCTCGTTCCATGAGCTCCTCCATGAAAGTGAACCTCAAGCTCTTCTCTGTTGAAGAGAGAGCGGCGCCATTGGAAGAAGAGGGTTCGTCGTCTCTCGGTTGTTTCCGTCGCCGGGACTTGCGCTCGGCGGTTGAGATTGCGAAGGGGACGAGAAATTGGCGTGGTTTTTGGGAGAAGAGGGGGGAATTGGGAGGAAATTGGAGACGAGAAGAGAGGAAAGATGTAGGAAAAAAAACCTAGGCCTGTCCATCCGGGTCGGCCCGGCCCGGGCAAAACCGGAGCCCGGACCCAGGTACCCCGGGCCGGGTTCCGGGCTGGCCTGAATTTTTTTATTTTTTTATTTTTTTTTATTTTTTTATTAAATTTTTTTAATTTTATTTAAATTTTAAATTATAAAAAAAGACAAAAAAATAGAAAATAATAATTTTATTAATCACTTAAAATGACATAAATTACAAATAAAAATGATAAAAACAAATTCTTTATTAATAATTAATATATCATTTACAAATTACAAGTATAAATTTATTTTGGAATTCATCGCATCACAATAGATAAGTACATCCCAACTAGGTTGGCACCTACTTACCTATATCACTATCATTTGTAACTATTTTTAAAATAATTCTTTACAAATTTTAAGCTAAGATATAAAAATTACAATTTGATGAATATTATTTATTCTTTATATCTATCTGCTAGTCCTAATTCTTCAAATTTATCTTTAATTCCAGCCATCCGATCGATGCCTTGCGTTCGCTTCTCGTACCTCCACCAATCTTGTAAGCACATCACCGCTTGTACAGTATACGGATCTAAGCATGTCCTGTGGTCGTCGATCAAATGTCCTGCTGTGCTGAAGGCGGATTCCGAAGCTTCCGTCGAAACCTGCACTGTTAGTAAGTCACGAACCATGGTGGAAAGTATAGGATATGAAACTGATCCATATACTCTCCACCATTACAAAATATCTAAAGCATTTCCTTGATATTTAACTAAAGAAGCAGATAAATATTCATCTATTTCAGAAACCTCCAATGATGACGATTCAAGTCCAGATCCACCAGTTAGCTCAGCTACCATTGCATACATATCAAAACTTACAATTTTACCTCGGGATGAGCTCAAAGAAACCGAAGCTGTAGACTATTGTGTAGCTACACCATGTCTAGCTGCATACTCATCATATAAGGTTTGAAAATAATTTCTAATAGCTAAATGATGAGTAGTAGCAGTAAGGGTGTTCCATCATCTAAGTCTATAATCTGATTACCATACAAGGATTGTAACAAACTTCGAAGGCCAATATCCTTCAAGCATGGATCAATAAGAACCCCCAAACCAAAAATAGGAATAGGCCTAAAGTACTTATTAAATTTGCTCTCCGTTTAAAAAATCATAGGTCCAAAATGTGACGCCCCTGGGTTCACACAAGGCTGCAGTCCAAGGTGAAACCAAGAATGTCAAACCTGTCATGCACCACACCGTGCAATAACATGTTTCACCATCACAATTAACATCTATCTAGTAGAATCAATAACAGGTGTAGGTACAAAAGCAAGTAAAAGATGATACACGAAGGGCTGATGAAATGATAGTGATCAAATAAATATCTCATCATCCAACAAATGGAAATACATAGTCAATGTCTGAATAAATAAACTGGAGTAGTCACAAGTCTCAAATACAAATATCTGACAAGAATAAATAAGGCACTCCGCCTTTACAAATTCTAGAATAATACCCTCAAATGTCTAACCACACTACAGTAGAGCCCAAAGAAAATAATACATAGCTAGAAAGTAAAGCTGAACACTAAAGTGGTCCGCTATCAACCTGCGGCTCTCCGTGCTCCTGGCTCGTGACCAAAGGGGGAGGGATAACGAGCGTCAAAGCGCTAGCGAGTAACATCACAACCAACCCCAAGGGAAAAGGGCTCGTTGTTTATGAAAATACAGATAATATATAATAGATCTAAAAATCATTGATCTTACAAAAGAGGGTTTTAGTATTTAGAAATTCACAACACGAGAATAGGTACGACGAGCGAAATAATCCAAACAAGGAAACCCTCATGTATATACCTTATATCTCAAATTGTAAATCTCTAAATGCTAAACCCAAAGTCTATTACATAAATGAATAAATTAAAAGAAAAGAAAACACATCTCTACTTCCAAACATAGTGTCATGTCAAACTCACATGAGTGATATGTCAGAAAACGATTAAGTGTCCAAAACATAGACTATATAAATTAAACGTCCAACCCATAGACTGCATGAAGTAAACGTCCAACTCATGGACCGGATGTAACCGTTGTCCAACGCATGGACCGGATGTGACCGTCGTCCAACGCATGGACCGGATGGTAATGTATATCCAACACGAGGATTAAATAGCAATGCATGTCCAACACGAGGACTAAGTGGGAAGGGTGTCCAACACGAGGACAAAAAGGTAATGCTTGTCCAACACGAGGACCGCATACGGATACAAACCTCACTGTTCAGCAGAGACATTCACGGTCGACCGCGTCGGTCGACCGACAAGACATCGCGGTCGACCGCTGCGGTCGACCGCGCAGAGATCAGGTGCCTTCTGACCTTCTGCGCGCCCAGTGGTCGACCGGGTCGGTCGACCGCGAGGCAGACAGAACCCAGACTTGGTTTTTTTCTGTCAAGTTCCAAACCTGTATGAAATTTCTTTGAGTAAATCAGCCACCAAGCATTTAGAATATTACATAGAGGATAAAAGAAAACTGAAATTTTACATCTTTAGAGATCATTACCAGATTTCAACATATTTAAACATGATTTGCATATTAATAAACAATAAAGATCAAGGTTTTCCTCCTTTTAAGACATATTCAGATTTAGATCTCTTAAACAAAAATTCATTGGTGAGCTTTTAAAATAAGGAATACCTGAAACCCATGTTATATGCCATAATGAACTATTAGCTATTCAAAATACGAGTTTGGCCCAAATAAACCAATTAAAAAAACTCAAGTTTTGACATGAAAGCAAAAGGGGGTGGAGTTGGGCGAGAAGTTACTCGCCTTGGGTGTTGACGAAAGCCCTAGATCTGCAGGAGGTTGATTCTCTACGCTGCCAATCCAAAATCCCGCTGAAAAATCCTCCAGATCTCCTCCTAAGCACCAAATCCAGCTATGGTTTGAGATTTGAGAGATAGGGGCTAGGGTTTTGAGCCTGAGGTGAAGAGAGGCTCTCCTGGGTTGAGTTGGTATAAATACTAACTCCCTAACCCGACCCAAAACCCAAAAGACCCAAAACAAAACCACAAAGAAAACAAAACCTGGAAGCTCTCTGACCGCTGTGCGGTCGACCGCCACGGTCGACCGCGTCGGTCGACCGCGCAACACAAAAATGCCTGCTGCTAGGCATTTCACACGCTGGCCATAACACTTGATTTCTCTCACTTAAAATCACTTGTTGGGTTCTCAAACACAGATAATTACATTCATATGACATATATATGTGTATATATATGATTATTCATCACAAGGAAAATATTTACTATTAATAATTCACATATATTTATTGTATCACAAGGAAAATATTTACTATTAATAATTCACATATATTTATTGTAGAAATTTTCGGGGTTTTACACAAAAGTATCATCCATACGATATTTCCCAAATTTTTTTTGAATATTTAAAATTTGTAAAGCAACTAAAATAATGGTTGGATAATAACAACCAGATAATAACATTATAGCATCATAAAAAGCTTGTAACATTTTATTTAAATTATATATAATTGTCCATTCATCTTCAGTTATTCCATAAGTGCTATCAGAACTAGAACTAGAAGCATAATAATTTATAAAATCAGTTATAATGCCTTTAAATTCTATTGCTACACTTAACATTGCATAGGTGGAATTCCATCTATGGTCAACATCTTTTGGAATTAGTCTGGGCTTTACATTTTTTATTTTACAAAATTATTTCCATCTTTTAAGTCTTTGTTCAGAAGCATTATGCATATAAGCAACTGTTCTAACCTTTTCTATCATGGGTTTAATTTTAGTAAATACACTTTGAACAATTAAATTTAAAATATGACAGATACACCTAATATGAAAATGATCACCATGACATGGCAATGACAGAGTTGATCCGATAAAATCAACAGCTACATTGTTATTACTTGCATTATCTAGTGAAAGAGAAAATATTCTTTCTGAAATTTCTAATTTCATAAGTTCTTCAATTATTAAATTTGCAACATTAATACCAGTATGTGACTCTTCTATTGTAATAAAAGAAACAACACTTTTAAACATTTGCTAATTTTTATCAATCCAGTGTGCTGTGATACATAAATATCCAGTTTGTGCTCTAGATGTCCAAATATCATAAGTTAAAGAAAATTTACAGTTTAAAATTTTAAAATAAGAAATTATTTTTCCTTGTTCCTCCTGATAATATTTTAAAATATCACGTTGGCAGGTTTGACGAGAAATTTTTTTAAATGCAGGATAAAAACCATCTCTAAACATATCTTCAAATTCATCATTTTCTACTAATTTAAAAAGAAGGTTTTTAAGAATGATAAACCTGATTACGCATTTCCTGGATCTGGCAGCGTCATAGTTTTAACTACTGAGACTATCAGGAGAGGAAGATTGAGAAATCATAGATTGTCGGATATCACCTTGAGGAGTCTGGCATTTGTTGTGTTTATCTAAGTGGCGTTTGAGGTGGTTAGTGCCGCTCTTATGATGAGCTTGAAAAATCTTGCCGCACAACGCACACTTAGTCTTCTGAGTGAGGATCCTACCATGTTCATCCTTAGTGACGTCGATCTTCTCGTAAAAATTCCACACATCAGATCTTGGCCTTTTTAGGAGCTCTTGGTGCAGATTCGCCACCACCGGATTCGGGATTAACTTCGGTAAGAGTAGACCCAGTAGGAGGACTCATTTCAAGATCGGGAGATAGGTTTTGCTCTTCATAATCAGATCCGGAAGCCATTTGATGAAATGATTAGAAAGTATAAGAGTATAAGAGTATAAGAGAGAAGTAGATGAGTTTTGGTGTGAAGAAAACAAATGAAAACCTCTCTATTTATAGAGTCAGCCACCTAAACAAATGACCAAAATAACCTCACAAAATAGCCGTTTTTTGACCGTTTTTAGGGACAAAACGATCAAAAGACCGTTTATGACCGTTGTGGCCGGGCCGGGTTGACCGTTTATGTCCGCTGTGGTCGGGCCGGCCCGGCTGTTTTGGCCACAACGGTCACGAGAGTGACCGTTGTGGCCAAAAATGGCCGGGCCAAAAACGGCCTTTTGACCGTTGTCCCCAAAAACGGTTAAAAACGGCTATTTTGTGAGGTTATTTTGGTCATTTGCATAGAGAGCACGAGCAGTCTGAAGATCGACATCACCACTGCCAGAGGCAATAGTACTGGATGAAGCAACAGTGCTGATGGACGGTGGAACTGGTCCCGTACTGGTGAGATGATCAAGCAAACCAGCGCCACGCAAGGCATTGGTGACAATGGTGGACCACCCTGCCCAGTCACTTTGATCATTGAGGGGCAAAGGTGGTTTGGGAATCTTCTCTGAAGGAGCCATAACAGCAATCTTGAGACGTTAAGATGTCGAGATGCTGTTACTAATGTCGTTCGTTTGAGGCCGAGAGACGGCTTGAAACGACGATGCCGTTAATTTGAGACCGAGAGACGGTCTTGAAACGACAATGCCGTTAAAATAGAACCCGAAGGTTAGAATGAAACCCGAAGGTTTAAAATAGAACCCGAAGGTTAGAATGAAACCCGAAGGTTTAAAATAGAACCCGAAGGTTAGAATGAAACCCGAAGGTTTAAAATAGAACCCGAAGGTTAAACGAGAACGCGAAACGCGTTAAGAGGCCGCAAAACGACAAGGCCAAAATATCTGGCAGATGAACGCCAAATAATTAAAAATAAAAATAAAAAAAATAAAACATTAAACGGCTGCAAAGCAATAAGGCCAAGATTTGGCAAAAGAACGCAAAAGCGTTAAAAATTTTATTGAAAGGGAAATAGCCCTAGCTCTGATACCATGTTAAAGTAAGAGAGAGAGAGAGAATCTTGGGTAAATTTCCCTTGAATTGAATATTGAGTGTGCACATATATTTATACAAGTAGAGGAGTGTGAGGTTTGTTCTCCCAAGCAATGTGGGACTAAAACCCACTACAATACACTATTATCAACAGCCCCCTTCAAACTCATGTTGGATCAAACAAAGTGAGTTTGCGTACAAGAAACTGGAACCGATGAACAGGTAAGGCCTTTGTGAAGAAATCTGCAAGCTCGTCAGCGGATGAAACATGAGGAAGTAGAATTGTCTTGTCCTTGATAACTTGGTGACGGACAAAATGAGCGTCGATCTCAATATGTTTGGTCCTTTCATGAAATACTGGATTATTAGCAATCTGGATGGCACTCTTATTATCACAGTAGAGAGGAGTAGGAGTCGTAACAGAAATACCGAAATCACTGAGAAGGCGACGAAGATGAATAATCTCTTTAGCTGTTGTGGACATTGCACGATACTCTGCCTCAGTACTGGAAAGAGCAATAACATCTTGTTTCTTACTTCGCCAGGAAATAAGGGAATCACCAAGAAATATACAATAACCTGTGGTAGACTTTCTGGTAGTTGGATCACCAGCCCAATCAGCATCAGAATATGCACAAAGCTCTAACTTAGATGTAGCAGGAAACAAAAGTGAGCGAGTGCTAGTACCCCGGAGGTACCGAAGAATCCGTAATAAGACAGCATAGTGTACAGAACGTGGGGCACTAACAAATTGACTGACAATACCAACAGCATGAGAGATATCTGGTCGAGAGATGCACAAATAGACCAACTGACCAACAAGATGTCGATATCGGGTAGGATCAGATAGAGGCTCACCGTCAGTAGAGCAAAGTTTGACATTCTGCTGGAGTGGAGTATCGACAGTTGTATTATCAGTTAACTCAGCTTGATTTAGAATATCTGAGAGATACTTCTGTTGAGACAGTAATACACCCCGCGGGCCTTGAGAAATTTCTAGACCAAGGAAATACCGAAGAGATCCAAGATCCTTCATGTGGAACTGTTGTTGCAACTGAGATTTTGCGTATTGTATACCTGTCATATCATCACCTGTAATGATCATATCATCTACATAGATGAGTAATAAAACCCTGCCACGCGATGTAGTGCGAACAAACAGAGAAGCATCTTGATGACTTTCTATAAAGCCCGCTTTGAGCACAACATCGCGAAAACACTCAAACCAAGCGCGGGGTGCCTGTTTGAGACCATAAACAGCACGACGAAGGAGACATACATGTCCCGGAGGAATATTTGACCCTGGAGGCGGTTGCATATATACGGTCTCTGATAAAGAGCCATGAAGAAAAGCATTTTTGACATCCATCTGGTATAAGGGCCAACGATGAGCAGCAGCGACCGCAAGGAGAGTACGCACAGTGGGCATCTGAGCAACAGGAGCAAAGGTCTCCTCATAATCAATACCTTGTTGCTGAGTAAAACCTCTAGCCACTAAACGAGCTTTTCGACGTTCAACGGTGCCATCAGGACGAAACTTGACCTTATAAACCCATTTACTGCCAACAAGAGAGATCCCAGGAGGACAGGGAACAACATCCCAGGTATGAGTTTGCTGAAAGGCTTGAAATTCCTCAGCCATAGCCTGTCGCCACTCTGGAATTTGAACTTCCTCAGGCTTGAAATTCCTCAGCCATAGCCTGTCGCCACTCTGGAATTTGAACTGCCTCTTGGAAGGACTTTGGCTCAACAATAGTATGAATGGCAGCAAGAAAGTTATGAAAGATAGGTAAATAAGAAGTAACAGAAGCATACCGGGCAGGCATGACATGTGGGCGTTTGCCTCGACGAAGAGCAAGAGGAACCTCAGGCGGGGGAGATGCTGGCGCAGGTGCGTGGAGATCAACAGTATTTTCTGGAGTGAGAGTTGTGTCCACGGGATATGGATTAGATGGTGTAAGAGAAGACTCGGGTGAGGAAGAGTCAACAGAAGGAGAGTGAGAGATGTCAGGGAGATCTCGAAAGGAAAATTGAGGTGAAGAAGTGGGTGATGCAGTTGACGGGGAAGCATGATCAGTAGAGTGGAGGAAATTAAAGTCATCAGAAGCAGAATAATATGGAGAATCCTCTTCGAACTGAACATGACGAGATATATGAACTCGACGAGTTGCTGGATCATAACAACGATAACCTCGATGTTCTGAACTAATTCCTAAATAAACACAAGAAACAGCTCTGGGAGACAATTTATCACGTTCGTGAGATGGCAGAAGAACAAAACATCGACAACCAAAAATGCGAACTAGATCATAACGAGGAGGATGAGTATAAACATGACTAGAAGGAGTAGCACCGGAAAGAGAGCTAGATGGAGTGATATTAATGGCATGAGTCGCGGTGAGAATAGCCTCAGTCCAAAAACGGTGAGGAACAAAGTAAGAAATGAGCATTGATCGAACAGTATCGAGGATATGACGATGTTTGCGTTCAGGAACACCATTTTGCTCATGAGTGTAGGGACATGACTGTTAAAAAATAGTCCCATGAGAGGACATGATAGAGCGCATGGTAGAGGATAGATACTCTTTGGCACAATCAGAATGAAAAACTTTAATACGAGATTGCCATTGAGTGAAAATCATAGCAGTGAAGGCTTGATAAGCAGTAAGTACGTCAGAGCGATTCTTAAGTAGGTAAACCCATGTAAAACGAGAGAAATCGTCGATAAAACTAACATAATATAAGTAGCCAGATGAAGAAGGCAAAGGAGCTGGCCCCCAAATATCAGAATGTACTAAATCAAATAAGGAAGTGGATACAGATGTACTCATTTTAAATGGTAAAGCAGTGAATTTTGCCAATTTGCAACCAGTACATGACTCAATACTAGAACTAGATGATACAGGACCAAGTACTCCAGACTGAATAAGACTCTCCAGCCTTTTATTAGACACATGACCAAGTCGTCTATGCCATAAATTGGCAGGAAGCGAGGTAGAGAGTTTTGACGAACGAAGAGAAGCAACAAGAGAACGTGGACGTATGGACTCTGGAAGGTGAAGACATTCCAGAAAATACAGTTTGTGTCTCCTACGACCCGCCCCAACCGTCTTGCCCGTCTGTGGATCCTGCACAATACAAGTATCAGAAGAAAATGAGACAAACAGGCCCGCCATGCATAAAGAGCTAATAGAAATTAAATTCAAGCACAATTGTGGAGCCACATAGACGGGACCAAGTGTTAGACGACCAGATGGATCATTTTGTGGGGTAATAGAGCCATACTGAGTAATGGACAATGGTTGTCCAGCAGCTGTGTAGATAGGAGGAAGAGAGGATGAAGTAAAGACAGAGGATAAAAGTGAGGCATTACAAGTCATATGAAAGGAACAACCAGAGTCAAAAATCCAGAGATCATTCATACTAGAGACTGAAGGATTAGCTGAAGAACCAGCAAAATGCATACCAGAGAGTTGTGCGGCGGATGTAGAGGTGATATGTTGGAAAGCATCAAGTTGACGGCGAAGACTTTCAATAGCTTGAATAGTAGAGTCTGAAGTAGTAGAAGATATAACATTGGCCAACAATCCTGGTGTACGAGAGGGTTGAGACTGAGGGGATCGCCGACCACGACCAGTACCTGAGGAACATAACTCAGGATGAAGCTTGAAGCATGTCTCAATACGGTGTCCTTCCTTCTTGCAATATTTGCAAGAGAGCTTAGATCGAGCCTGTGGAGAGGGAGCCTGTGGAGAAGTATGATTCATAACAGGAGCAGTGACAGGTAAAGACAAAACAGTCTCGAGTGAAGAGGTAGGAGTGTCTGTTGACAAATTGAGTCGTGCTGTCTGCTGCCGGGTCTCATAAGCAGTGAGAGCTCTCATAACTGAGACCAAAGTCGAAAATTGAGGCTGATGAAGTAGTTGATCAGCCATAGTTGAATATTCAGGAAGAGACTGAAACAGTTGATGCACCTCATGCCGTTCGTACCAGGCTAGCCAGTCTTCATATGTGGAATTACATCCAGGAAGCATGGAGCGTAACTCTGTCCAAAAAGCTTGCATTTGTCCAAAATGGGACTGTAGAGATGAACTACCTTTGCGTTGTAGAGCAATGCGTTGCAGAAGATATGCCTCCCGTGCACCCGAGCACTCAGTGAAACGCTCAGTGAGACGAGTCCACATGGCCCGAGCAGAGGGAAGCGAGCCAATCTCGACAGTGAGACCAGAGCCAACACAGCGAGTGAGATAATCCATGACACGAAATTCCTATAATTTCCACTCTGAACTCTCCTTGACATAGAGAGCACGAGCAGTCTGAAGATCGACATTATCACTGTCAGAGGCAATAGTACTGGATGAAGCAACAATGCTGATGGACGGTGGAACTGGTCCCGTACTGGTGAGATGATCAAGCAAACCAGCGCTACGCAAGGCATTGGTGATAATGGTGGACCACCCTGCCCAGTCACTTTGATCATTGAGGGGCAAAGGTGGTTTGTGAATCTTCTCTAAAGGAGCCATAACAGCAATGTTGAGACGACGTTAAGATGTCGAGATGCCGTTACTGACTGCGAAACGGCAATGCCGTTCGTTTGAGGTCGAGAGACGGCTTGAAACGACAATGCCGTTAATTTGAGACCGAGAGACGGTCTTGAAACGGTAATGCCGTTAAAATAGAACCCGAAGGTTAGAATGAAAACCCGAAGGTTTAAAATAGAACCCGAATGTTAGAATGAAACTCGAAGGTTAAACGAGAACGCGAAACGCGTTAAGAGGCTGCAAAGCGACAAGACCAAAATATTTGGCAGAAAAAAAACATTAAACGGCTGCAAAACAATAAGGCCAAAATTTGGCAAAAGAACGCAGAAGCGTTAAAAATTTTTATTGGAAGGGAAATAGCCCTATCTCTGATACCATGTTAAAGTAAGAGAGAGATAATCTTAGGTAAATTTTCCTTGAATTGAATATTGAGTATGCACATATATTTATACAAGTAGAGGAGTGTGAGGTTTGTTCTCCCAAGCAATGTGGGACTAAAACCCACTACAATACACTATTATCAACAAAAGATGTTTCATGTTTCAACCTATATAAGTCCAAACTAACTTTCATTTTGAAAAAAAATACCGCGAATCAATGTCTATTGGTAACATTCAATAGAGAGACAATTATACAATTATTTTGGGTTAAGAGTAGTTTTTTGTTCTTCACAGGCACTAGGTTGATAGAGTTGGTCTCCAAGACAGAAGAGATCATAAGAATCTGGGTTCAATATTTATCTTTTTTTCCTTTTAAAGACGTAATAAGTAGAAAAAGATTGCTTCAGGCCCTCAACGGTGAATTTTGACTTCAATTCTAGGAGTCGTCAGTAGTAGAGGCTATTGTTGGGATTATATGTCTTTGATTCTTCGTATAACTTCTTGAGAGTTAGATAATGTTAGAGATCTATCAAGATTAGGAGATTGGGTCTCATCAAGATTAGGAGTTTGAATCCTATTCTAATTATGAAGTTAGGCTAGAGATAAGGTTTTTGGTTTCCCTAGATATATTTTTCTATTGTTGGAGGAAAAACCAAGCAGAAGAGAGAGAGCTAATATTTTGTAATCTAGGATTAGCAGAGGGCGTAGCTTGATTCAAGAATATTATGCAAGAGGCGAGAGTTTCGTAGTCTTTGTCCGTGCAAAAGATTACATCATTAGGAAAGGGTTTCGCAGTTTTTGTCCGTTCAAAAGATTGTAAGAGCATCTCCAACAACTTCTCTAAATTTTTCTTCAAAATGGGGAAGCAAAAGTCATATTCTCCAACTAATTTTTACACCAACTCCAACAGCTTCCCCATTTTGAAGAATCTTTTTTTTTCCTCCAAAAATTTGGAGAATGCTGCAGATTTGGGGAAGTTTCCCCATTTTTTCTCCTCCATCCCTATTTTGGGGAATGAGATGGGGAATCTGTTGGGCTAAAAACCTAACTAAATTCTCCAAAAATAAAAAATGGGGAAGCTGTTGGAGATACTCTAATGAGTGGGGTTTGGAGATAATATGAGAGTTGATTATGTATGTGATATTGAGAGATTGAGAGCGAGAGTTAAGTGGTTCGTCTTGTAGTTCTCCCTGATACATAATGAATTTCTCATATTGTTGTCCCGTGGATGTAGGTCGAAATTGGTCGATCGAACCACATAAATCTCAATGTTCTTTCTTCTTGCTTGTGGCTATTTTATATCTTGTTGATTGTGGGTTGGCTTTCAAATTGCACAAATCGTAATAGGCGGGGAGACTAAAATCCCCCAACAGCTATGGATCTAGCTTTTTTATTTTGGACACTGCCGATTTTCATGTAACGAAAAGGACTTGGACAAAACAATGTTAATTTTGAGCAAATGAAAGTTGAATTACAATATTTGAACATTCTTTTAGAGATTTAAAAACATATAATAATTATTGGGATTTGATAAATGGGTCAAAGTATAGGCTTCTAACCCCGCACGCGGGTGATGCAAGTAATGTGCAATTTTGACACGATTATTAGATGCACTTAACGCTTTGCACGCTTGCCGCTGCCGCTTAAATATTCTAACTTTTTAGTATATATATCTTGAGTACATTATTTTTTTATTACTGTTATTTTTAAAATTTTGAATTGATCAAATTATCAACATATAATTGACTGTTGAAGGGTGTCAATTTTTTCCAATGGGTGTTTTGAAAAGTTATGACTGTTGGAAGCACATTTTCAAACCCATAAATAGTTTATGATTTTCAGATATCTAGACTTCACTTCTTTCTCAAAACTTTTCTCTCAAAAAAATCTGTAATACTACAAACTTATTTCACAAAAAAATGGTGAAAATTTCTAGATTTGCTTGCTGGAATCTTCATTTTGTTGTTGTATCATGGGAAGAAAATTTGCATTAACCCGAAGCAAATTTGAATATTAAGAGAGACAAATATTTTTTTAAGGAAAGTATTTTATACGCCTCAGAATTTCTGTATCCTTTATAATTTTACTAACCCCCCACCCCCCATGTGGGGAGGTGGATGTTGAATTATAAATCTTATCAGAACATTCTGCATACGAGCGGATTGTTATTGACCCATACAATAGCAATAAGATCTCGCTCTAGTGACAATTGACTTAAATCTGCCATAAGAGGCCAAATAAAATTACTCGTAAACAAAACCAAAACTCGTGATAAGACGGGGCTTAGTTTCGTAGGATCCATCTTTGATTCTATCTTCTATATATTAAGGAGATATGGTTTTGTTACAGTTTTGCAGTATATAGTTTTAACTCGAAAAAATGCCTCAAATCTTATTGCCAACAAAAAAAATAAATTTATGAAAGAAGTCGTGTGACTCCATTGGTCACCAACTAGAATCAACGCGCGACCTTGAACCTTCTGAAAACGAGTGAACTGTAATCCCCGTCCCTTGATTCTACGGGGATCTCACAAGAAATTATCGGATCCGGAATAATCTAAGGGACCCGACCCGACCCGACCCGAATGGGCACGAAGACAGGGGAGCGAGCCCGTATTATCCATTCCCTGTGGATAGAATGCCACGCGTCCTCACCCAAATGGGCAAAATTAATCCCACGATCACCTCCAACATCGGGGGGTGAGATAATAATCTCTAAATTTTTTTTTATTTTTTTTGCACGCTCTCTCTATAAACAAAAACTTCCCTACTGAAGAGAGAGGGAGGGAGAGAGAATTCTCAAGAGCAAGCTATGGCAACTTCAAGCATTATCGCTTCAGCTGCTTCAAGCTTCGTGCTCACCTCAGGCCTCAGCAGCAGCAGCGCAAACACTTCATCGAGGTTCAACTCTGTTTCCTTCAACAAGCCTTCTAAGGCAGGAGGCTGGTGGTGGTGAGAGCTGAAGAGTCTCCGGCGCCGCCTCCAGCGGCGGAAGCCCCGGCGGCCGAGACAGCCACTAAAGCGGCCAAGCCCCCGCCTATTGGCCCCAAGAGGGGTACCAAGGTATCTAGCTATTTTCTTGTAAATTTCTTAAATAGAATTATTGACTATTAGCATAGAACTCTACATGCAGATGTACATGTGAAGAACCAAACTCCGTTATAAACCAATGATCAGTTTTTTTCAATGAGCTCCTAATATGAGTGGGATTCCTTGGAAAAATAGGGTACAAATGGAGGGGTTTCTTGTAATCTAATTTTTCTCAATTTTAACAAAAGGATGGTTATGTAACAGTTTCCATGTTACTCTTGCATAAGATGATGGAAACTTTGGGGAAATCACTGTTTTTTTTTTCTCTAGCGTATGTTATAGCATCCTGCATCCCCCAAGCTCAGAGGAGCAAACATAAAATTTAATCCAAAACCTGACATTCTCCGGTCCTTCCCTCTTCCAACTTCTCAGGTGAAGATACTCAGACCGGAATCCTACTGGCATAAGGGAACCGGATCGGTCGTAACAGTTGACCAGGTAAGTATCCCTACCGTTGACCTTTTTCCAGTCGCGCTTTTCTACTACTAACACAAGGCTGAAACTTCGACAGGATCCAAACACTCGCTACCCCGTAGTCGTCAGGTTCACCAAAGTCAACTATGCTGGCGTCTCTACCAACAACTACGCATTGGATGAGATTGAAGAAGTGAAATGAGATCGATGTTTCTGAGTGTAGTAGGAAAATATCAGTATCAAATCTGTATAAAACTCTTATCATTTCCGCTTGCTCCTGTATTTATCCGCTCGTGTTATCGGGTCTCAGCTCGATAATGGATCTAAATTTTGTGTCTTGTGTTCATGGACTCCTTCGTTAGATGGCATAGAAATAAGATGTGTGTTAATAACCAGATACTTCTCTCAATAAAGAAGCAACCAGAGCTGCTTCCATCAAAAGATCCAACCAAGGATTCTACCCCCACGCTAATATCATCCCGTAATAAGAGTTTTTATTCATTCATCATAGTTTCCATAGTTTCCTTGTAAGTCCATCTTGTTTTCACAATAATAGTATATTATCAACCAGCTCCGATAACTAAGATCGTGGAAACCACATAAACACTACTTAACTTACAGGCCAAATGTAAGCTATTTACCATATGAAGACCTCGATCAGTTACTAGCTGATTCTTATTAATTGCTAGAACAGACAAGTGCCTGAAACACTTGCAAGGTTCTACAGTAAAACATGTTATACATCCAAACCTAAGATCATTATACAACCAAACATGGCCGCGTAGATAAGATAGCAAAGCTTCGACCAGGTCCTCATTTTCACTACCTATATATACAACACTAACAAATCCCCTCTTAGCTAGCAACAAAGCTGAGAAATTACCAGACAGGGAAGAGAGGTCCAGTTCCACCCTCCTTCTCAGCATCAGGAACGCTATTGTAGCAGTAGAGCTGGTTCGACAACTCCCAGCTCCAGTCATCCTTCCTCGACACTGTTATTCGAGGCCACCTGTTGATCCTAACATAGTGCTCCCTGATTTGACCCTCGCCCACATAGCTGGTAATGATTGAGAACGTGCACTCATGACCACCCCACACTTGGTCGTCAGGGTCTGCTGTCTGAGATCCATTAGGGTGGAAGTATCGGCGCATTGGGGGACCGGTACCTTTCCATGATGGGTCCAGGTTAAGCCAGTATTCAGGAGCGGTCTGCGAATGGCAAAAGTTTGATGAGGATGTAGTAACCCAAACTGAATGTTACTAATGGCTTCTTAATGCACTCCTAAATCTTAAAGATCACTTTCTATCATCTTTTTTCCGGCTCATGTTTTTGATATCTTCTTCTGTGGCACAACCTAAAACGTCATATGTTTCATCCACTTTTTAAGTGTCTACGGTACTTGTATAGACAAATGCACCTGAAAACATTTGCTTTTTTATGTTCACGTCAGAGTGAGGGATTTCAGCCACCACTATAGTTGGTATAACCTTCTGCTATAACATTTTGATTGCCATCCACCAGACCATTGGTCATATATTTTTCGTGAATCACTATCTACTGAAGTAGACATTCCACTATGGATATTAGTGGAAGAACCTGATTTAAGATAAGGATGCCATTTCCATAGGTTGCTCTACTACTTTTGTGAACTAATATCTACAGGATACTACATCAAGAAGAAAAGAGTCACTTAACTAACATCATTTGGCACATTTATTTTGGCATCGTATGAGTAACTAACCAGAAAATCTGACTAGATAGGTACAATTGATCTCTCATTTCTGTAGATTACTATATACAGTTTACTTCTACATGAAGATAATGAAATGTACCGTACCTTTTTGAAGCGGAACTCCCAAACATGATCACAGAGATCCTCCTGTGATATGCGAGTCTGAGAACCAAAAGTTGTATGGTTAGAAAGTGTCTCTGAACTCCAGTAACAAGCTTGGAACCGCTTAAATGGGACTAATTAGAAGAACTTTTACCATGTACTTGAAAATAAAATTATATCCACAACCACAATAGTCCATAGGCGGCCTACAATTTCTTTTGGACTCGGTTACGTTCAATCAAATAAAAGACAAGAACAGGTCCTTTTAATATATTCCCTACATATTATATACTAAAGGTTATAACATATGTAGTAACCAAAGCACAATGCCTAGATACATAGTGCTATTTTCTGCTGGAATAGTTATGCCTTTATGTATGTCTAGCACCCCCTCTGAGAAGTATAACAAAATATGTTTTGCAGCTTTATAAATGCAGTCATCACAAACAATGCAGTGGAGAATTTATTTAACAATATAATTTACATGGATATATGATAACTGAAAATAGCATTCAGTGCAGACGATCAAACCGAGAGTCATGGAGCCACAAACTAAATAGATAACGTTGGTTTGCTCTCCTTGGGCAGGAAAGGCCACATTTGATATAGCAAGATAACAAAATTATAACTCTTATCTGTTTATATACACTAGTTGAGATACACGTGTAATGCATGTGGTTGAATATCATGAGTTGAGGTTGAATATCATGATTATTTAAATTGATAAAAATAGAGTAAAAATAAAAAAATAAAAATAAAGTTTTTTGTGGGATTGATCATCAACTCAATAATCTCTCTCTCAAATAAAATATTGGCATTGTTTCCTTTAATCCAGACTGTGGCCACGTGATCTACTATTTGTGAGTTATAAACATATTAATCTAGTATAACATCTCTATTTATTAGTATCATGAAGTCTTCAAAATATGAGTGATCATTCAATTCGTAAATAAATTTTGCATATGAATTTACTTCCAATATGTCCATTAAACTTTTAGTTGTGATTTGATTCATACTCACGTTAACTTTTAGTTGATGTTTCACTCATATTTATATTATCTAATATTCTCATTCAATTTTATAGCTCATTCTCTGTTTCATAGAAGTAAAACTAAAAGTATAAAAAAATATTTTCTTACAAAATTAGAATAGGGAGATTATGATATTTTTTGCTATGTGCTCTAAATATAATTTTTTTTTTCCTTTGATGCAAGGTCTCTATCAAATCTTACCCCAAACGATGTGAATAAAAATGCTATTATAACTCACTTACCTAGGGCAATTATATTGTATTTTAGGATACATAACTCATCTAAAATATCCATATCTCCCAAGTAGATTTTGCTATTGTGAGAACAACATGTTAGAGGCTCGTATTCAAACTTTTTGGCTCTATAAAAGACACAAGAATTTGGAGTGCATAGCTTATATACCATAAAGAACATATCGATTCATGAATAATTTTTTCTAATAATGATATTATTACAACGATATTACTATTCAATATTTTAAATCAAGTTTATTATATAAGATTATGACCCTTTTTAATAAATTATAAAGTATAATATATATAAACCTGATGCTTATAGCCAGCATTTGGGCTCTACAAAATAGGTTAACTTTACATTGTAGTTTGCTATTTGTAATACTATTGGCAATGTCATTACTTTTTATCTTTATTTTATTATTCACACTTTTCTGATGTAAGTTCTCTTTTGCTAATCATTCAAATGGCTATATTTAGTTTTTATAATATCAGAGGTTAGAATATTCTCTTTTATTTAAAAGTGTTGACATGATTTCCTTAAAACATATATACACATAGTAGCAATAGTATATACTTCAGTGCAACTAAAATATTGGCTTGAAGTCATTTAGAGTAAGGTCCATTCTATGCTAGAATGATGATATAGTGATTACACTGTCTAAAAGTCAAAGAAGAAATTTCTACAAAAGAAAAGTAATTTCAAATATCAAATTAAGAACTAATTTATAAAATATACATGGCAGTGCATATAGCTATAGATAGTAAGATATATATATATATCTTCATAAAAATTTCATAATGAGTAACCAACTACAATCATCCTAATTTAAGCATAAATAATTATTATTTTAGTTAATTTGATACGGGTAACTATGGAATAAATCTCCAACAAAAAATAGGAATTGAGATTGTTTTATGCTGTAGGTAAATAAATAAATGTTATTAGAGCTCCTTTATATTAAATTTAAAATAATTTAAATTATTAAGCACCAAATATTAGCTCATGTGAGAAAGTAAAGTAATCTTTGGTCTATATATGTATATAATCAATCAATCAAACTCATTAAAATTATGATGACCACGGTCAAAATTATATGGTGGGTTCACATTAAATATAATTTATAAAAAATAATACACTAAAGTCAAAATCTTTATAATCACTACATAGATTGTCTGAAATTTTTTGCATATATAAACTATACTACCTATAAATAGTGATGCACACACTTAACTATGGTCTAATAATCTTAAGAACGACTTATTCTTCAATATCATCATTAATTGATGTATATGTGTATTACACTGAAAACACAATAAAAATTTAGAAAATTACAAAATAAACACCCACAAAAGTTTTAAAAAGTGTAAAAAAAACACCCTAAAATTTATAACTTACAAATGCACAAAACTATTAAACATTACATTAAAATCAAGGAAATACAAAAAAAATCATTGAAAATTTTCAAACTTTAGAGGAGTAATTTACAATGTACTATATTTTAAGGTTATTTTTTTTATAAATTTCAAATTTAATAGATTTTCAATTAGTTATGTTATTTTCAAAAAAGATATGGGTAATATTTACCATGAAATTTTTTTCCTAAATTTATACTTTAAAAAGGCGCATGATATTTTTTACAAAATTTTAATTTTCTAGGGGTTGTTAGTAATTTTACATATTCATTTTAGTGTCTATAGATTAGAAATTCTCATGGTGTTTTTTTGTAAATTATCTAGGGCTACATTGATTAGTAATTTTTGCAACATTTTGTCTATAGATTAGTATGTTTGCATTTTTTTTTGCAAAATTTTAATTTTCTAGCGGTTGTTAGTAATTTTCATAAACCTATATTTTTTGCAAATTTTTAAACTTATAGGCCTTTTCTACAGATTGTAAATTGTTTATAGACTATTTATAATTCATATGCTTTCAATTAACTAACAACCCCTAGAAAGTTTTTAAATTATTAGTAATTTTTTAAACTTTTGAAATTTTTAGGGTGTTTTTTATAAATTTTGAATTTTAAACGTTTGTTTATAATTTTTAAAACTTTAAGGGTGTTTCCTATAAATTATAAATTATATAAGGGATATTTGTAATTCCTATATTTTTAATGTACTATTAGGTCAGAAATTATCAGGTATTTTTGTAAATTTTACAATTTTGAGGGTTTTATTTTGTAATTTGTAAAAAGTTCAGAGTATGTATTGTAAATTCCATAAATTTTTGGGGGTTGTTTGTGTTATTTGTAGGTTTTTAGTATGTTTATAGGTTTGAAAATTTTAAGGTGTTTTTAATAAATTTTGAATTTTAGGGGTGTTTTTGTAATTTTTAAAACTTACAAGATATTTTCTCCAAAGTTAAAAAACTTTTAGTTTCTAGTTAGCATATATTTTTAGATTTCTCACTGAATTGAGATAAGTAAAATTTATAATTTTTAAGATGTTTTAATAAAATTTTGAATTTGTAGGGGGCGTTTTTACCATTTAAAAAACTTGAAGAATATTTTTTACAAAGTCCAAAAACTTTTAGGTGCTAGCTAGCATATATTTTTTAGATTTCTCTACGAACTGAAATAAGTAAAAGATTTGAATTATATGAAACGTATTTATTTTATCTAATAACATGTTAAGTCTCTTTATGAATAAAATAAATCATTAGGTTACCAATTCAAAGAAGATATGATAATTAGAATAGATTAGGATAACAATGTAATATTCAAAAAAATGTAAGGGTAATATTGACAATGGAAAGATTTTTCCAAACTCTATTTTTAAAGGGGGTATGATTACACGCCACTAGAATTAATTAGTAACACACCTGTCACATCACTATAAAAAATAGCTTGTACTCATCATGAAGAGCTACAAAATAACTTGTGCTCCTGAATTAACAATGTTATTCATTATCGAAAGAAAAAGAAAATTGAGATTATTTGAAATGAATAAAAACCACAAAATCTGGTTATTAATTCAGCAAGCCGAACTAGAGGGTAGGGAAGAGTAATGGTACTGACGACAAGGTGAATTATTAGTCTGAAACATCAGACTACTTTCCTGATGCATGGCAGAAATATAGGCACAACAACCTAAAGCTTGCCACCCTCCCGCAACTAAACACTAATCCAATGGCAAATGAAATGATACTACGTCATAAAGTCACCAAGGGTAGGACAGATCTGGAAAAAAAACTAAACCAATAGGGGCAAAAAGAAGAGAATAATGAGAAATAAATTAGTCCATTTCAGGATTGCATGTCAAAAAGTGGTAGTTTTGCGCATGGAGTATATTTCTAGAATTGATCATGCATTATATGGCTGAGTAGAGCGACCTACCACTGATGAGATTCTGAGGCAACAAAGAGGCATCTGGACAAAGTCTCAAATGAAATTCCGACTGGAGAAAGAAAATAATTGTGAAACAGAACAATTGGCATACTACACTATAAGAACAAGATTTAGAGAGAGAATGTAGTTCGAAAGAGAAAAAGCTCAAGTGCAATGACAGAATAAATTTTATCTCATACTGGGTGTTTGAAATAAAAGTATCACCTCCAATAATGATTGTGATGACGCACTCGGCATGGTTAGGTTTCTTTAATCAATCTTTGATCAGTGCATCAAACCTCTGGAAAGAATGTAGGTGGCCATGTTCGCATAAGCTTGAACGCTCACAATATAAGAAGCAAACACAACTAATAACAGAGAAACAACTGATGCATATAAGAAATGTAGATTTGAAGAGAAGAGTGAACCAAGTTAGATGTAGAGCTGGTGCAGGAAGGGACTCCTCAAAGGGACATACCAAGAGGCAAAAAGCTAGACAAGGAACTTGCTCAGCCAGTCATTGCCTTCAACATTAAATGAAAGAAAATAACTATCTTCCAATGTTGTATACAAGGATGATTTACTAGATAAGGATACAGTCTCTACTGCATCAAATGATGCTAAAATAAAGCAAGTACATGCAAACACAGATGGTGCATACAAGCGAAGATTGACGTTCTGAACAAGAGAAATAAACTCTAAACCACGCGCACCTGATGTTAATGGGCACTGCAGAGAATATAATGTCAGAATGTGTTCAAATCCAACTAAAAGTTGTAAAGTAGCCTGACTTCAATGTACTAACGAACCTAGTGAGAGGAGATAAATTTTGAGCTCATTCCAGTCCCACATTTTCATTTGAAATATGGTTGAACAAGAACAGGCACAAGGGGCTCGCTCTTTTGGGTGAAGTTGTAGTGTTCAACCTTATTAAACACACATATCATACATTTATCCTTAATTGAATTCCAAATGTAAATAATCCACATTTGCAATATTTGTAGCTATTGGCTTGGTTAAAGTTTGTGTTGGATATCATGTCCCCATGATATACTTTTGATGATAACAATTTATTCATAATGTCAATCACTATGTGTATGTACTCACATTTCAATGTAGTTATCAACATGAACAAGTACAAGATGAGTTCAAGGCATCAAGAAGTAAAGAAGATGAAGAGCTTATGTATCAATGTAATTTTTACATTTTCTTTACTTAGAAAATATTGTACAAGCCTTGATCACTCACACATACACACACATAGAGATTAGAACACATCAACACAGGCTTAATGTGTTGGTTAACAATAGAAATTCCCTATTTTAACCATTAGAGTATTTAGTTAATCATTGAGTCTAAAATATTTCATACATGACATTTTTACCTCTTAATAGTCGACTAATTAGATTAGTAGCCGACTATTGAAGTCTAAGATCAAAATATAAGTTTTTGTAAAAATACAGAGTAGTCGACTACTAAGGATTATAGTCGACTACTCAGCTTCGAATTTTGAATTCTAGAATTTTTTATTTACATAGTAGTCGACTAATGACAATAATAGTCAACTACTAAAGAAAATTCTGAGTTATCTGAAGTCTGTTAAACTCAGAGTAGTCGACTACAATAACAATTAGTCGACTACTAAGACAGTTTTCAGACATTTCAGAATTTAAATTAATAACAATTTATAGCCATTTTGTGGGTTTGAAAGCCTATCTTTTCAAGGCTATAAATATGTAATATGTTCAGAATTTTGAGACACGGATTCCTATACATAAGATTCAAGTTTTGTGCATCTTTCAAAAGATTTTTTTTTAGATTTTCACTAAGTGTTGAGAAAAATCATTTTCTGAAATTGCCTTTGATCCTCATTCAATATACAATCAAGTTAGGCAATTTTTAGATATTCAAAACGTTCCTAGCCACTGCTACACATCACAATACTATCAAAGCTTATAGGAATCAAGTTGTATCAAGACAAGTGTTCTCTCAGGTGTGAGAGGTGTAATCTCTTGGTGACAAGATTGGGTGCAATTTGCATGGACTTACAAATTGATCAGGTTTGATGTTTTGATTTTGTAAGTTTTCAAAATCATAGTCGAACTCTCAAGCGGGATTTGCTTGGGGACTGGATGTACACCTGGGAGGTGGAACCAGTATAAAATTCTGTGTTTGTGATTGTTATTTTCTGTGATTGTGTTATTTCTTTGCAAATTATAATCTTCTTTGTATCTATTTTTTAAAAAAAAACCATTCATCACCCTCTAGTGTTCTATTGTGATTGGATCAGATCCTACATTTGGTATCAGAGCAAGGTTG
This sequence comes from Asparagus officinalis, assembly GCF_001876935.1. Taxonomy (NCBI): domain Eukaryota; kingdom Viridiplantae; phylum Streptophyta; class Magnoliopsida; order Asparagales; family Asparagaceae; genus Asparagus; species Asparagus officinalis. Next base: position 5,796,194 of record NC_033797.1, read on the forward strand.
AAGAAATGGCATTTAATTCTGACTCAAACTCAAAATTCAAGGAAGGACACTCTACAAACGTCCATCAATGTTTGATGGACTGAATTACAACTATTGGAAGTGTCGGATGAAAATATATCTCCAATCAATTGGCTACGAACTTTGGAATATTGTGGAAACAAAATACGAGAAGCCAACTACTCCTTTCACGGAATAGACTACATCTCAAAGGAACAATGCAAATTTGGATTCTAAAGCAATGAATGCCTTATTCTGTGCTCTTGACAAGAATGAGTTTAACAGGGTGTCAACAGCCACATTCACATATGATATTTAGCACACACTCGAGGTAACTCATGAAGGTACAAGTAAGGTTAAAGAATCTAAAATTTCTGTTCTTGTACACCACACTCGAGGTAACTCATGAAGGTACAAGTAAGGTTAAAGAATCTAAAATTTCTGTTCTTGTACACAGGTTCGAATTATTTAGAATGAAAAGGTACAAGTAAGGTTAAAGAATCTAAAATTTCTGTTCTTGTACACAGGTTCGAATTATTTAGAATGAAAGAAAACGAGACCATTGGAGAGATGTTTACAAGGTTTACTAATATCACTAATTCTCTCATCGGTCTTGGAAAAGTATACACTCAAGTGGAGATGATGCGGAAGATACTTCGTTCACTTACTCCACAATGGGAAAAGAAAGTTACCGCTATAGAGGAAGCAAATGACTTATCAACTCTTACGGTAGAAAATTTAATTGATAATCTCATGGCCTATGAAGTTCAAATTGAAGATAGAAAGAATGAGGATGAATCAAAGAACAAGAAAGTGCTTGCATTCAATACTACTTCCGATAAAGAAGATTCGGATGATGATGAAAAAATTGAAGAAAAGGAAAGTGCTCATATGTGTTTTATGACTCAAGATGAAGTAATAATGAAGAACTTTTAGATGTTTTTAATGAATTATATGAAACTTTTTTGAGATTAAAGGCTTCACATAATTTTCTTAAAGGTGAAAATAAAAGATTACTTGAAGAAGTTTCTGATTTTAAATCTTTCACTTCTTTTAATTCTTAAATAATTGAATTAAAAAAGGAAATAAATCCTTGTTTAAAGAAAAACATGTTTTGACTAATGAGAATGTTTATCTAAAATCAAAATGCAATGATTTAAAAATCCGTATTAATGTTTTAGATAAAGATATTTCTTCTATTAAATTAAAATATGATGATATATGTTTAAATGTTAGTAAATTCAATAAAGGTAAAGAAAATCTTAATAATTTACTTTCATATAAAAAAGAATCTCAAAAGACAAAAGGTTTGGGTTTTCATGTTAACAAAAATTTTTCTAAGACAACCATTTTTGTAAAATCAACTTCTAAGTTGCATGAACATAATGTTAAAGATAATGTTTTATGTGAAAAGAAATCAAAATATTTATCCATTTGGGTACTTAAAGAATTAACTTCATTAAAAAAAGTCTTATATTTTTATCTTTATTAAAGATGTTTGTTTATCAAATAACTATTTAGACAAATCAAACTCTTCATGGGTTTGGTTTCCTAAAGGCTAATTTTATGGACCCAACATAGCATGGATATCAAAATTGAAAATGTTTATCATTTCAGGTACCTAAGAAAAATAGGTGGATTTTGGATAGCGGTTACTCTAAACATATGATCGGAAATATACAATTATTGTCATCTTGTCAAAATAATGATGTTGATATCGTCACTTTTGGAGATAACAACAAAGGGAAGGTCATCGGTATTGGAATTGTCGGTAATCTAAATAAACCTATAATTGATAATGTTTTATTAGTTGATGATCTTAAACATAATTTGCTTAGTATAAGTCAACCTTGTGATAAAGGTTCTAAAATTATTTTTGAAAAAGAATCTTGCTTAATTTATGATATTAATATGATTACTGTATTATTTAAAGGACATAGAAAAAATAATATATATGTTTTATCTATGAATAACATTTCTAATGAACATTGCCTTCTTATATCTTCTAATGATTCTATTTTATGGCATAAACGTTTTGGTCATGTTAACTTTAAACATAGTTCTAAAATTTCTAAGAATGATTCTGTTAAAGATTTACCTAAGCTTTCTTATAAAGATAATTTTTTTTATGCATGTCAACAAGAAAAAAATGCAAAAATCATCTTTTAAATCTAAAAATATAATTTCTACAAGTAAACCACTAGAATTAATTCATATTGATCTTTTTGGTCCTTCTAGAGTTGCATCATTAAATGGAAGCAAATATGCATTTGTACTTGTTGATGATTTTTCAAGATTTACATGGGTAATATTTCTTAAACATAAAAATGATGCTTTTAATAAGTTTTCTATCTTTTGCAAAAGAATTCAAAAACAAAAGTCTCTTTCTATTATACTATTCGTAGTGATCATAGAGGAGAATTTAAAAATGAACTTTTTACAATTTTTTGTGATAAAAATGGTATTTCTCACACTTTTTTTCCCTCGAGCGGCTCCACAAAATGGAGTTGTAGAAAGGAAGAATAGAACTTTACAAGAATGTGTTAGAACCATGTTGTGTGATAGTAATCTACCAAAGTATTTTTAGGCAGAAGCTGTCTTTACAGCATATTATGTTCAAAACAGAATTTTTATTTAGACCTATTTTAAAGAAAACACCTTATGAGTTGTTTTATGATAAAATTCCTAAAGTTTCTTATTTTAAAATTTTTGGTTGTAAATGCTTTGTTTTAAACACAAAAGATAACTTGGACAAATTTGATTCTAAGTGTGACGAAGGAATATTTGTTGGATATTCTAACCATAGCAAAGCTTATAGAATATATAACAAAAGAACCTTAGTCATTGAAGAATCTATGCATGTTTCTTTTGATGAGAATTTTATAAAAACACCTACTGTTTTAAATAATGATGATGATTTAATTGACTCTATTCATGATACTCCAATGCTAGATGTTTCAAAAAATGATAATTTACAAAATAATTTACCTAAGAATTTTGTAGAAGTTAAAAATCATCCACGTGATTTGGTTATTGGTAATATTTCTGATAAAATCACTATTAGATCTCATGTTAATTTGATTGCTCATGCTGTTTTTATTTCTATTATTGAACCTAAAAATATAAAAGAAACTTTGCTTGATGATTTTTGGATAATTGCTATGCAAGATGAACTAAATCAATTTACAAGAAATAATGTTTGGGATCTTGTATCTAGACCACAAGATAAATGCATTATTAGAACCAAATGGATATTTAAAAATAAATTAGATGAATCTGGACAAGTTGTTACAAACAAAGCCAGATTAGTTGCACAAGGATATAATCAAGAAGAAGGTATTGATTATGATGAAGCCTATGCACCAGTTACACGTTTAGAATCTATAAGAATTTTACTTGTATTTGCATGTTTTATGAATTTTAAATTATATCAAATGGATGCTATAAGAATTTTACTTGTATTTGCATGTTTTATGAATTTTAAATTATATCAAATGGATGTTAAAAGTGTTTTTTTAAATGATACTTGTATTTGCATGTTTTATGAATTTTAAATTATATCAAATGGATGTTAAAAGTGTTTTTTTAAATGATTTTATTAAAGAAGAAGTTTTTGTAGAACAACCTCCAGGTTTTGAAAATGGAAGTTTTCCAAACCATATTTTTAAACTTAAAAATGCTTTGTATGGTCTAAAACAAGCACCCCGTGCTTGGTATGATAGATTAAAAAATTTTCTTTTAACTTCTGTTTTTGAAACAAGAAAAGTTGATTCTACACTTTTTATAAAGAAAATTAATAAAAATATACTATTAATGCAAATATATGTAGATGATATAATACTTGGTTCTACTAACGATAATCTTTGTCAAGAGTTTGCTAAGACTATGCAGGATGAATTTAAAATGAGTCACGTGGGTGAACTTAATTTTTTCCTTGGACTACAAATCAAACAAATAAAAAAAGGAATTTTTATCAACCAAGACAAGTATGCTAAGGAATTAACGCTTTGGTATGAAAAATACAACAAGCAAACCAACACCAATAAGTACAACTACATCACTTGATAAAGATGAAAATGATAAAAATATTGACCAAAAGCTATATCGATGTATGATTGGATCACTTCTTTACATTATTGCAAGTAGACCTGATATTATGTTTAGTGTATGTTTATGTGCTAGATTTCAGTTTAATCCTAAAGAATCACACCTTAAAACTGTAAAAAAAAATTTAGATATCTCAAAAACACTACAGATTATGGTTTATTTTATCCTAAGAATAGCACATTTGATTATCATATAGTGATGTTGATTTTGCCGGATGTAAATCTGATAGAAAAGTACAAGTGGTACATGTCACTTTCTTGGACATTTATTTGTATCTTGGTTTAGTAAAAAGCAAAATTCAGTGTCATTATCAACTACTGAAGCAGAATATATTGTTGCTAGTCTTGCATGTGCTCAAGTTTTATGGATGAAACAAACATTATCTGATTATGGTATAGTTTGTCTCATATCATCCATAATGTGTGACAATAGAAGTGCCATTAATTTATCTAAAAATCTTATTCAACATTCACGTACAAAACATATTAACATAAGACATTATTTTTTATGTGATACTGTACTAAAAGGTGTTATTTCTTTAGATTTTATTTCAACCGATAAACAAATTGCTGATATATTAACAAAACCTTTAAAAGAAGAAATATATGTTAAATTAAGAAGGGAATTAGGTATATGTTCTTTAGAAGATTTAAACTAAGTTTTTAAAGTCAATATATATGCATATTCAGTCTTAATAATCGACTAATCAAGTTTGTAGTCGACTACATGCACAAGTATTGCATATAAAACATTATGTTGATTACAGTGTAGTCGACTAATTTGACCTGTAGTCGACTAATTTGAGTTATATCTGAAATCTAGAATTCTGTTGATTACAGTATAGTCGACTAATTTGACCTATGGTCGACTATTCTGAGTTAGATCCGAAATCCAGAATTCTGTCGATTACAGTGTAGTCGACTATTTTTCTTAGTAATCGACTACATGCACAGATTTTTCACACTTACAGTTTTTGAGCATATTGGATTTTTTACTTATCAAATCCAAAACCCAATACCCATTCCCTATATCAAATTCAATTTAGATCAAATCTTAACCATGCATATGATTTTGTTGATCTAATCTTGACCATACATTTTTAAGTTACAAAAACTACCCTAAATCCTAAACTACCCACTTCAAAAACCGATCCCTCTTCTTCCTCACTTCAGAACCCACCGAATCCAGGTTAGGACATCATCAAACTTTCATTTTCTCCAAAAATTTCCATTAAGTTCTTTGTTTTCTTTAGTATTTCAGTTCTTGTGGTCGACTACAACCATTATTGGTCGACTACTACGTGTATTTCTAGGGTTATCATGAGTTTGGTAAGTTCTTCAACTTGATCTTTCCTAGTTCTTGTTCCTTTTTGAATTATCATGTCTAGAGCAAAGAAGGCTAAGCAAGTTCATACAAGTGTTAATAATGAAATCATTGTCTATTTAAAAAATCCTGATTTACTTGAAGAATTTAACAATATATGTATATTTAAAGTTTTTCCAGGACGTTTTGTGAAATTTGATGATTTCATCTCTTGAAACTTCAGTTCATACTTTGAAAATGTGGGATTGCTTGAATTATTTTCAGCCGAAAATAGAAAACCCACATATCCGTTTCTCGTTCAATTGTTCTTTACAAATATAGAACGTGTATGAACTATAAGTGGAACTGAAAAATTAAAAACTCTTGTGAAAGGAATAGAAATTGAATTGACTTCTAAGTCAATTGGAAAAATCTATAACATTCCTTTCAGAGGTGTTTCACTTAGATCAATCAAAATGAATGATGTAAATTTACTATTCAATCATATTTTTCTTCCGGGTTATGGTAAACCTTTAAATAATTCAAATAAACTTCGTCTGATTCCTCGTTTCATTGCTCGAATTTTAGCCTATAATATGTTTCAAAAAACTGGAAGTTTTCATTTTATTTTCCTAGATTTAGCAAAAACCTTATATGCTATAATTGGGAATATCCAAGTTAATTGGGCTGAAGTTTATTATGACAATCTGTTGACTATACCAAAAGAATTTTTTCCTTATGATGCATTTTTAACAAAGGTCTTTGATAAATTCCATGTCGATCTTGAATCAGAAAATTCCGTCGTTCGTTCCATTGAGTTCTTTGACTCTAATACCCTAACTAGGATGAAGTTAACTAATTTTAAACTTCATGATCAAAATCCCCAAGATGAGCCTCACCCTCCTTAAGAACAAATTCCACATGATATTCCACAATCCTCAAGTCAAGCAGGCCCTTCTTCTAGCCAACAACCACCTCAAATGCAATCAGAAATCTCGGATGTGCAATATAACATATTGTCTGCACGCATCCTTGAGTTAGAGACTAGTCAGCGAGCTCTTTATTCCCAGAACAATTACATCATCAGTAATCAGGATGAGTTAATTAAGAAATTTGATAACTTGGATATAAAGCTCAATGCTTTTTTCCAAGGATATCCACCTCCTCCAGGACCTTCATGTTACAAGATCATGCATGCATCATGTAGTGTTTGGTTTAATATCATGTTTGTGGTAAAAACTATTTGTTAACTTGGTTTGTTTAAGTTTTATGTGTTAAAAACTATGTGTTAGTTATTTGCTTTAAGACTTGTGTAATATGTCGTGTGTTGCTACTATGTTTATGTTGATTAAGACTATGTATGAATTTGTGCTTCTTTTAATCATGCTTACTATGTTTATTTTTTTAAATATTATGTGTTCATGAGCTACTTATATTACAAACAGATTGTGAAGATAGAAATTGTCGAAATTTTGATATTCATGACAAGTCTTTGCCTACCCATATGGATGGGTGAAGTAATGGACTATGTTCACAATTTAGAAGATCTTTTTGAAGTTTTGGCTCATGAAGATGATATTATGATATGTTTAACATAGATGTTTATTTTTTTTTTTGTTAATGACAAAGGGGGAGAATGGTATCAATGTTATGTTATATATAGACTCAAAACTATAAATTGTAGACTCTAATATGTTTTTTTTTTGCAGGGGGAGTAAGTATATTTGTTCATAAATGTTAATTCTTTTAGAATATATTTACATATGCATAAATTGTTAGTCATCATCAAAAAAGGGGAGAATGTTGGATATCATGTCCCCATGATATACTATTGATGATAACAATTTATTCATAATGTCAATCACTATGTGTATGTACTAACATTTTAATGTAGTTATCAATATGAACAAGTACAAGATGAGTTCAAGACATCAAGAAGTAAAGAAGAAGAAGAGCTTATGTATCAATGTAATTTTTATATTTTCTTTACTTAAAAATATTGTACAAGTCTTGATCACTTACACATACACACATAAAGAATAGAACACATTAACACAGGCTTAATGTGTTGGTTAACAATAAAAATCTTCTATGTTAACCATTAGAGTATTTAGTTAATCATTGAGTCTAAAATATTTCATACATAACATTTTTACCCCTTAATGGTCGACTAATTAGATTAGTAGTCGACTACTGAAATCTAAGATCAAAATAAAAGTTTCTGTAAAAATACAGAGTAGTCGACTACTAAGGATTATAGTCGACTACTCAGCTTTGAATTTTGAATTCCAGATTTACAGAGTAGTCGACTAATGACAATAATAGTCGACTACTAAAGAAAATTCTGAGTTTTCTGAAGTCTGTTGAACTCAGAGTAGTCGACTATAATAACAATTAGTCGACTACTAAGACAGTTTTCTGATATTTTAAAATTTAAATTAATAACAGTTTATAGCCGTTTTGTGTACGTTTTTAGGATTTGAAAACCTGTCTTTTCAAGGCTATAAATATGTTATATGTTCAGAATTTTGAGACACGAATTCCTATACATAAGATTCAAGTTTTGTGCATCTTTCAAAAGAATTTTTTTTAGATTTTCACTAAGTGTTGAGAAAAATCATTTTTTGAAATTGCCTTTGATCCTCATTCAATGTACAATCAAATTAGGTAACTTTCAGAGATCCAAAACGTTCCTAGCCACTGCTACACATCACAATACTATCAAGGCTTATAGGAATCAAGCTCTATCAAGACATGTGTTCTCTCGGGTGTGAGAGGTGTAATCTCTTGGTGAAGAGATTGGGTGCAATTTGCGTGGACTTGCAAATTGGTCAGGTTTGATGTTTTAATTTTGTAAGTTTTTTAAAATCATAGTGGAACTCTCAATCAGGATTTGCTTGGAGACTAGATGTACACCTGGGAGGTGAAACCAGTATAAAATTCTGTGTTTGTGATTGTTATTTTCTGTGATTGTGCTATTTCTTTGCAAATTATAATATTCTTTGCATCTATTTTTAAAAGAATACTATTCATCCCCCCCTAGTGTTTTATTGTGATTGGATCAGATCCTACAGTATGTTAGCCCACGATCAATATCAGAATACATACATAACTCATCCATTTTAATAACGGAACTAGACTTTCAAGATGTAAAATCTTTTCAACTTTGATCCTTTTACCCAACTGATGTTTTATAAATATAACTAAATATGATACAAATGAAAGCTTCCTTGATTTACATACATACATGCTATAACCTTCAACTAAACATCAAACGGCATTGGCAGGAAATTGTAAACATAATTGCTTGATAAAGAACAATGTCAATCTCAAGTAGCAAAAGCAGCAAATAGGATGAAGCCAAAATTACAATTATATCAACAAAAAACTCATTAGTTACTCGTTTTCCATCCATGATACACATGGAGTAGGTTGCGAGCTTTGATGCTCCCCGCACTGTCCTGAGGCGCGGGATGTGTGCCTTACCCACCCATAATTCCTCACACTGCAATCACAACCACCATATAATAAAACATTCACCATCATCGCGAACAAAATGCCGAAATTCCACAAAATTGAATAAAACATTGAAAATGCAAAACCTAGTTACAAACCAAGTAACCAAAATTCACAATCCCGTAACTATGAAACCAAATTTCGACCAGAGTCGTATGACTCTAAATTCAGTACACAGCAAATGCAAGATTCAACCAAACTATGAATTTCTACAGGGGACATTACCTAAAAAAAGTAAATTCATCGTAATAAACAAAGTACAAACATCTAAAATCTCAGTAAAAACGACAATAAACATTACAAATTTCAGAAAATCACCAAATTCTCAGTTCGGGAAGAAAGAATGGCACGAATTCAGATTATAACATTCCAATCCAAACAAAACCCTAGTCCAAAAAATCGAAGTCCCAAGATTCTCAATCCAGCTTCAACCATATTATGAATTTCTAAGAAAAGAGGGAATAAAGGAAAATACAAGGAAGATAATTCATATCGATGACAGATACAGAATGCCAAAAAAAATTGAAAAATTTTAAAAATTTTCAGTAACTAATAACCAAAATAAAAAAAATGCCAAACTTCAATAAAATCACAGCCCTAACTCAACCAGAACAAAATTCTCAATCCATAAGCCCAAACACCCAAAATCTCGGTCAACAAACAGAGAGACAGAACGTGAACAACATCTAAAATCTCTCAGTACCTACTACGGCCAAAAACATTACAAATGCCAAAGAAATATAAAAAAATTTAAAAAAAACCCTAACCCTAGCTCAACAGAACCAAAATTCACGCACCTTGGGAGCCCAAAGGCGATCGGAGGAGGCGATCTCGTGCCACCCGCGAGAAACAACCAGCAATCGTGCCACGCTGCGTGCGTCCAAAAACTCAACCACCCTCGTCACGAGATCCGATCCGAGAACCTCCAGCGGATCCCTGCTCGATCCATCGAATTCCTCCCCAGGATCACCGCCCGCTAGATTTTTGGATTCGATCGTCGTCGGCTCTGGCTCTTTCGCCGCTCTCCCTCCCCTCTTCCGCTTCTTCTTCCTCGGCTCCGACCCGTCTCCTGCTTCTCCTCTCTCCCTTCTGGTTCTTCTGCTCGCTGCTTCCGCCATTGAAG
>NC_033797.1:5806248-5808629 GCF_001876935.1 Asparagus officinalis
CTCGGGCGTCGACCGTCGACGCGAGTCACGATGACAGCTGGGTTTCGGAAACGGGCCTCGGGAAAGAACTAATTACGGGCCTGCCATTGAAAATATCTAGTTGACGGCCTATCTGTTAGGCTTGACGTGTCAGATATCTCTATATAAAAGCGAAGGGCTTTTTTACATATGCTTCCCTAAAACCTGTTTATTTACATCGACTCTTGAATAATCGCACAAACTCGATATGAACGAGGAAACTTTTCTCAACTTTTACTGTGTGTCACAAAACTTCATTTAGGGTTGTTAGTCAATTGGGACATTTTCATGCAAAATGGGATAATTATTAAAGTAAAATAATTTTTTGCTAGTGAGATATTTTAGTGGGATAAATAGGAACAATTTTGTAAAGCAGGATATTTTGATAAAATAATGTGTGATAAATTTTTATGATCATGAAATATATATTTATGCATTTTGAGATATAAATATTATTTATGTATTTTAAACTTATTATTATTGATTGATAATTGCTTACAAGAATGTTCTTTACTATTAAATAACTTTTGGTCAGACTATAAGATATTGACAATTATTATTATAATGATGGTCTAATGATGATTATAACCATAATAGGAAAGAAATAATGAAAAAAATATAAACAATAAAAAATAACAAAATAAATATGAGTTCTAATCTTTTACCACCTAGTTCTAAGATAAAACTTGGAATAATTTGAGAGACTAAAACTCTCATTTTTTGTATAGAAAAATAAAAAAAAGTGGGATATTTTTATAGTGTTATCTCAATTCTAGTTTTGTTAGAGTTCTACTTGACTAACACTGTAAAATTTTATTCTATTTTTAGTTCTATGTGACTAACACATTAAAAAATTTATCCCACAGATTATCCTAGTTCTAATTTTAAGTTCTAGGTGACTAACCCCCCTTTAGGGGGTTATTGATTGGTGTAATTTTGGGTTAAGTGGGATAATTTTTGGGATTTTACTTTATAATATTATTCATTGGGACAATGGATTTGGGATTTCATTTTAAGGTGTTATTCATTGGTACAATGAGATTAGGATAATTACCCTCACTTTTTCTAAAATTATCTTATTTTCATACAAACTTTTTGTCCCAACCTCCAAAAATTACCACATTCTTTACTTTGGGACAATCAAGAGGAAAGTGTGATACTTTTGAAGCACTAATTTATTAAATATCTAATGTATATTAATTGCATTATAATATATCTTAATTATATTATATTACAAAATTCTATTATAACGTAAGATAATAAAATATTATATAATATTATCTGATATAACATTATTATATATCATTATTACATATTGGTTAATAATATTTCATATATTATAATATTAGTATTATATTATTATAATATTACTTTATTTTATTTAGTATATATTTTATTAGTTAGAATAAAAATATTATTGAAATATTTTTATGATATAAAATATTATATTATAATATAGTGTTTATATATTTAATATAATAATATATTAATTATTGTTTGCGTCAAAAGTCAACTTTGTTATGGAATTCATTATATCTTCGGTCGATTACAACAAATTCAAAAGAAATAGTCTTTTTATAAGACTTCTTTTACATAACAAAATGAAAATTACAACTCTTGAGAAACAAACGCAGGATCGTTGTTTGGATCGCTGCTTGCGTGGGATCTTTGCCTGTGCCGGGAGCGCTTTGACTCGTGGACCACCGAATCACAGATTCTGATTGAACCGTGAGGGGTTTAATGATTCTTCCTTCGTTTATCGAAGTAAGAATTTGAAGCGAATATCTTATCGATGTAAGATGTTCACTCTTCTAAAGATCAAGTCAGAGCTTAGATCTCTAGGAATCGCCAGAAACTTCTTGAGGATGTTTGTGAAGAAGGAAGACTCTCTTTCTTGCTCTAATTCACCAAAACTCAAGGCTCTCTGCTCTAATCTGCCCTGGAAATGCTCTCTCTCCTGTCAATGATGGCCATAGGGGGGTATTTATAGCCTCCTTAGACGATAACTGAAGAAATAGCCGATCAACAACTGCCTCTTTAGGCGCGGCAGTTGATGCTGTCGCGGCTAAAGGGCGCGACAGTCGACAATGTCGCGGCCAAAGGGCGCGGCAGTCGACACTGCCGCGGCTAAAGGGGCAGTTACACCCACGTTCATACGTGTTTGAAACAGTTCTCCCACGACCTTTAACCACCTTTTTCGTGGTTTAACTGCTTGTCCACGTCAGCACACATTCTATTTCTGATACGCCACCACGTAGACTTCAAAACATCATCGAATAACTACCTTATAACTGCCACAGCATCCTTCTTTAACTGCCGCGGCACCATAGGTTGCAGCGGTTAAGCCGCGGCACCATAGGCTG
>NC_033797.1:5808817-5824809 GCF_001876935.1 Asparagus officinalis
CTTTAACTGCCGCGGCACCATAGGTTGCAGCGGTTAAGCCGCGACACCATAGGCTGCCGCGCCTTAGCCGCGGTACCTTGGTCTGCCGCGCCTTAGCCGCGGCACCTTGGTCTGCCGCGCCTTAGCCGCGGCACCATGTCCTGCCGCGCCGCCATATGTTGCTTGATGACGTGTATATTGTTCTTCTATATCGTCTTGAGTGGTGTTTGAATGTCTGTAAGCATTTTTTGATGTCTACAGATACCCCCTCCAAAGTATCTCAGACTCATCATTTTTTTAGAGAGGGGTCTGGGACACTTTGGATATGATAAGCTTTTCTTGCAATTTCTCCAGTGCTTTGTTGGGGAAGTTGCGTAGAATGGTCTGCGAATAGCTTCAATCCTTGACTTCTTTATCTTTTAGTCTATTCAGTGCTTTGTAGAATAGCTAAGATTCCTCCGGTGCTGCGTTTATCGCGTGCCCGTCGTCGAAGTCTTGAATCAGAACTGTTGTTGAAGAACTTAAGAAATAGTTTATACTCATATGCTCTATTGGAGTGTTCGGGAAATAGTGTAACCTCATATACCCGTTGGGAGGTAATCAGGTTATTCTTAAGAATATTTTGAGTAATATTCTCCAGAAACTTCCTGTTGAGATTAGGGAAATAGTTTAGACTCGTATACCTATTGGAGTATTCTGGTCTCTTGTTTGTTGGTAGAGATGAACCCGATGATGGAGAGGAAGAATTTTATATTCTATCTCCTGGTCTCTTGTTTGTTGGTAGAGATGAACCCGATGATGGAGAGGAAGAATTTTATATTCTATCTCCTGGTCTCTTGTTTGTTGGTAGAGATGAACCCGATGATGGAGAGGAAGAATTTTATATTCTATCTCCTGGTCTCTTGTTTGTTGGTAGAGATGAACCCGATGATGGAGAGGAAGAATTTTATATTCTATCTCCTGGTCTCTTGTTTGTTGGTAGAGATAAACCCAGAATCGGAGAAAAAGAATTTTATATTCTATCTCCTGGAGTAAAGAAACTCAAAGTGGGATCTCCACTTAGAGAATCTGGATTGGTTTGAATAATCCTAACTGTCATAAGGTTTGATTACTCAATTCAAAAGTGGACCCTTCGTTCGCAAAAAATGAATCGAAAGGAGATTTTGGTTTTGGTCCTAACTGTAGTAAGGTTTGACCAAGTGGGAGTTTTGAGACGATCCTAACTGTTTAAAGGTTTGATCGTTCAATTTGTGGACCTCTCGTTCATGGAACAAATCGAGAGGGGATTTTGGCTTTAGTCCTAACTGTTTAAAGGTTTGACCAAGATGGGAATTTGAGACGATCCTAACTGTTTAAAGGTTTGATCGTTCAATTTGTGGACCTCTCGTTCATGGAACGAATCGAGAGGGGATTTTGGCTTCGGTCCTAACTGTTAAAGGTTTGACCAAGATGGGAATTTGAGACGATCCTAACTGTTTAAAGGTTTGATCGTTCAATTTGTGGACCTCTCGTTCATGGAACGAATCGAGAGGGGATTTTGGCTTTGGTCCTAACTGTTTAAAGGTTTGACCAAAATGGGAATTTTGTGAGGGAAGATTGATCTAAAGAGGTGATCGAATCTCATCTCAGCAAAAGAGTATTCGGAAGTCATAGTAGGAGTTTAGTGTTTATCACTTTGTTCATAATGATCGGGGTTATCCCTAAGAATATTACATTTAACATTCTTCCGGGAACTTCCCGTTACATGAATTATCCACCCCCAGCTTTCTTTGCAAAACTAGGTGTAACGAGGAGTACGTTATCCTCAGTCGCATGTTCGGGTTATCCTTAAGAATATAAGATTCTCCAGGAACTTCCCGTTACATGAATTATCCACCCCCAGCTTTCTTTGCAAAACTGGGTGTAACGAGGAGTACGTTATCCTCAGTCGCATGTTCGGGTTATCCTTAAGGATATAAGATTCTCCAGGAACTTCTCGTTATATAAATCATCCACCCCCGGTTTCCTTTGTGAAACCGGGTTTAACATTGTACTCAGTTGGATAATCGAGAAGCAGTTTATACTCATATGCTCTTTGGAGTGTGGGGAAACAGTTTATACTCGTGCACCCACTGGAGTTAGATGGAGAAGCAGTTTATACTCGTATACTTATCGGAGTCAGGGAAAACAGTTTATACTCGTGTACCCAATGGAGTAATATGGTCGTCTTTACTCGACTTCTTTCGTCGTTTTGACGCCGGAATCAATTAAGGCTTGGATCTTGTTTTTGAGTCCGAAGCAAATCTCGGTGGGATGAAGAACACTTCTGTGGTACGCACAGTAGTTTGGATCTGTAATCCTCTTAGCTCCATCTTGATCTTTAATAGGTGGTAGCTCGATTTTGTCATTAGCGAGGAGGTATTCCAATATGGCTGGAGATTCATCATCTTCGAAAGAATATTCCTTTTGAAACCTCGGATCGAGAGTCGCATTCTCAACGATTGCAGATGTCATTGGTTGGCCTCTCTCAGCTTTCTTTCTTTTAAGAAAGTGCTCAGCTTATTCACCCCGAGATTTTAACTCCTTCCAAGTTGTGGATGGCACGACCCCCAGAGCTTCCAGGACATCGATGGAAAGGTTATTGTAGCATGTTTGCAGGATGAACTCCTCCGTGATATGATCTCTGCAATTCATTGCCATGTTACGGAAGCGCTTGACAAAATTATAAACCGACTCTCCGTCTTTTTGCTTCTCATCCAAAAGGGTTCCGATTGACACTTCGGTGTCATCATCGAAGAAATTGCTGAGGAACAAACTTTCCATGTCATCCCAACAATTGATGCTCCCTGGCTTGAGCCGTCGGTACCAATCGAAGGCGGGCCCACGAAGGGTGCCAACGAATGACCGGACCATTAAAGCCTCGTTTCCAGAGATCATGCCCAAATGAGACTTGAAATAAATCAAGTGCTGAATTGGCGAACTCTTCCCCTCAAACGGTGTGAAGTTAATCAGATTGAACTTCGCCGGGTACGGTATTGAATCCCATTCCCTTGGATAGGGACATGGAATACCCGTCTTCTTAACTTCTTGAGCCGTCATCAAAGCATTGATTTTGTTTTCAAGCTCTTTCATTTTCCCGTCATCGTCTATGTCTTTATTCGAATGACGTTGAGGAGAATGAGTTAGACCACCCCCTGTAAGAGGTGCCATTGAGCCACTCCCAATATCGTTATTGGGAGAATGTGTTAAACCACCCTCAGCCTTATTGCTATTGGGAGGTGTATCGGCCATAATGACTTCATCCACTTCTGGATCACTGTCATCCACAACTTTCTGAGTGTGGCGGCTGGATTCAGTTCTTTGACTGGACTCAGGGGGTTGAGGCCGCTGAGCTAGCAATTCCCTCATTTGTTGGATAGCTAACTCCATTTCTGTCTTCACTTCAGCTCTAATTTCTTCACGTTGTTTGGCTAGAGCTTCTTGAAGTATTTGAGCAAATTGATCAGAGGTGATCGTGAGTACTTCTCTGGTTTGTCCTGTGCTAGACATTGTATCATCAGAAGTAATGGCTGAACAAGTGTCTGAGAATTCATCCTCCGAGGACATTCCTTCTTGCATTCTTTTGTAGTCTCTGCGTCTGATGGCTCCTAATTAGAGTCGAGACATCCTTTGAGCAATTCTTGGATTGACTTTTCCTCTCGGAGAAAAGTCGGGATTTGAGTCACTTGAATGCCGCTTAGACTTTCTTTTATCAGCCACGTTAATGGTGACTTCAGGGAATTCATCATCTTGGGAAGCTGATTTTCTCTTGCGGAAATGTCTCGGCTTAGGCTTCGACAATACAGAGACTCTTCGTGGGATGGCTTCTCATTTGAAACAGTCACATTCTGATAATGCTGCTTTAACGAGTCGCGCACAGGAACAACAAGAGTTTATTTCTCGAATAATTCTCTTTCGAAAATTATTCACAACCCCAACTTGATAATACGATTCATCGGTATGATTGCCAAAAAATCGTATCGTCTGTTGGCATGACCTCCCAGGTATGACGATATCATTTGGTGAATGCGTCTTCTTCTGGGGGTGTAAAACCTTGTTGGCATTCTCAGGACAATTTATTTTTGTCTTTGAGTGACCCAAGGTTATGTCGGGAGTCACACGTTTAGAACCACCCCCTTGTGGGTATGGAGTCTTAACGGGCTCTGAATGCTGACTTTTTACAACTTTAGACTTTGGAATCCAAACTTGGCAGATTTTCGGTGGTTCTTTGGCCACCGTTTCCTTCATCCTTTCTCGTCTTTGTTGTGAGAGAGCACGGGCATGAGTAGCATTTGCACGACGTTTTTGTATACGTTCTTTGAGGGTCGAGCGAGCCCTCTTGACAAAAGTCCATTCATCCGTCGTTATTTTAGCAGAGATACGAGTGATTGGTTGTTGAGACAACTGAACCACTCGATGTCTCCTCGACTCTAGGTTCGCGTGGTAACAAACCCCGTCGGTTTGTTCCAAGGCTTTAGCCATTTGGCGAGCGCGGCGTTGGCGTTGTCTCTGACGAGCTCTTTTCGTCAATGCCGGCGGGCTTTGATTCGATGACTCTTTAACTAGATAAGAGTCATTGTGAGCAGAGGTGTCGCGAGTAAAATCCTCAGCAACAATCAGGCGAGAGTCTTCATTTTTTGTCTTCTTTGGCATGTAAGTCTTCCTCAATTGTGAGATCCTCTTATACTTACGAGACAATGAAGATCTTGAAGAGGATGATGAGAGATATTCCTCAAACTTGATTTGGTCGAATTCGTATTCGACCATGGATTCAACCGGGATCTTGATGATTGGCTGCGACACGACGGTCTCGGCAACGAGACCGTTGGCTCCCACTGTGGTCGCCAGCTTGTTTGCGTCAAAAGTTGGTTTTGTTATGGAATTCATTATATCTTCGGTCGATTACAACAAATTCAAAGAAATAGTCTTTTTATAAGACTTCTTTTACATAACAAAATGAAAATTACAACTCTTGAGAAACAAACGCAGGATCGTTGTTTGGATCGCTGCTTGCGTGGGATCTTTGCCTGTGCCGGGAGCGCTTTGACTCGTGGACCACCGAATCACAGATTCTGATTGAACCGTGAGGGGTTTAATGATTCTTTCTTCGTTTATCGAAGTAAGAATTTGAAACGATATCTTATCAAAGTAAGATAGTCGTTCTTCTTAAGATCAAGTCAAAGCTCGAATCTCAAGGAATGGCCAGGAATCGCCAAAAGCTTCTTGAGGATGTTTGTGAAGAAGAAAGACTCTCTTTCTTGTTCTAATTCACCAAAACTCAAGGCTCTCTGCTCTAATCTGCCCTGGAAAATGCTCAGCCCCCGTCAATGATGGCCATAGGGGGGTATTTATAGCCTCCTTAGACGATAACTGAAGAAATAGCCGATCAACAACTGCCTCTTTAGGCGCGGCAGTTGATGCTGTCGCGGCTAAAGGGCGCGACAGTCGACAATGTCGCGGCCAAAGGGCGCGGCAGTCGACACTGCCGCGGTTAAAGGGCGCGACAGTCGACACTGCCGCGGCTAAAGGGGCAGTTACACCCACGTTCATACGTGTTTGAAACTGTTCTCCCACGACCTTTAACCACCTTTTCGTGGTTTAACTGCCTGTCCACGTCAGCACACGTTCTCCGCGGCACCTTGGTCTGCCGCGCCTTAGCCGCGGCACCATGTCCTGCCGCGCCGCCATGTGTTGCTTGATGACGTGTATATTGTTCTTCTATGTCGTCTTGAGTGGTGTTTGGATGTCTGTAAGCATTTTTTGACGCCTACAAATACCCCCTCCAAAGTATCTCAGACTCATCATTTTTAGAGAGGGGTCTGGGACACTTTGGATATTTGGCTGCGACACGACGGTCTCGGCAGCGAGACCGTTGGCTCCCACTGTGGTCGCCAGCTTGTTTGCGTCAAAAGTCGGTTTTGTCATGGAATTCATTATATCTTCGGTCGATTACAATAAATTCAAAAAAAGAGATAGCCTTTTTATAAGACTCCTTTTACACAACAAAATGAAAATTACAACTCTTGAGAAACAAACGCAGGATCGTTGTTTGGATCGCTGCTTGCGTGGGATCTTTGCCTGTGCCGGGAGCGCTTTGACTCGTGGACCACCGAATCACAGATTCTGATTGAACCGTGAGGGGTTTAATGATTCTTCCTTCGTTTATCGAAGTAAGAATTTGAAGCGAATATCTTATCGATGTAAGATGTTCACTCTTCTAAAGATCAAGTCAGAGCTTAGATCTCTAGGAATCGCCAGAAACTTCTTGAGGATGTTTGTGAAGAAGGAAGACTCTCTTTCTTGCTCTAATTCACCAAAACTCAAGGCTCTCTGCTCTAATCTGTCCTGGAAAATGCTCAGCCTGTCAATGATGGCCATAGGGGGGGTATGTATAGCCTCCTTAGATGATAACTGAAGAAATAGCCGATCAACAACTGTCTCTTTAGGCGCGGCAGTTGATGCTGTCGCGGCTAAAGGGCGCGATAGTCGACACTGTTGCGGCCAAAGGGCGCGGCAGTCGACACTGCCGCGGTTAAAGGGCGCGACAGTCGACACTGCCGCGGCTAAAGGGGCAGTTACACCCACGTTCATACGTGTTTGAAACTGTTCTCCCACGACCTTTAACCACATTTTTCGTGGTTTAACTGCCTGTCCACGTCAGCACACGTTCTATCTCTGATACGCCACCACGTGGACTTCAAAAAACATCAGATAACTCCCTTATAACTGCCACATCACTCCTTTAACATAGCCGCGGCACCCTAGGTTGCAGCGCCTTAGCCGCGGCACTATGTGCTGTCGCGCATTAGCCGCGGCACTATGTGCTGTCGCGCATTAGCCGCGGCACTATGTGCTGTCGCGCCACCTTGTGTTGCCTGATGACGTGTAAATTGTTCTTCTATGTCGTCTTGAGTGGTGTTTGAATGTCTGTAAGCATTTTTTGACGTCTACAATTATATTATAATATAATTTATTATTTTATCTTATACTTTATTTTATTAATTAATAGTCTTAAATATATTGTCAATATTTTTGTAGTTATAATATTAAATAATATTTTAATACTATAATAAAAATTATAATAAATTACTATATATTAAAGTATGATAATATATAAAATTAATATAATATATTATATTATTTGTTATGATAATTTACCATTTAAAGATAAAGATGACGAAAGATTGTCTTCATAGGCCCAAAAAAGCTATGGTCCAAACCAACTTAGTGGCCCAAAGGCTCAGCCAAGGGCAAGTCTATTGACCCGTCGAGGAGACGAGTCATCTTTTACCGAAACGAAGTGCGGGATTAGTCGACCCCTCATAAGTCGAGACGACTCCCCAAATAATCGGTTTGACCACCTTCTCGGCAGTTTACTCGACCAGAAGCTCACTCGACTAACTGGTCGACAAATCATAAGGACGACTCACAAATCAACCTGTCTTTACTAAGGGGATAAGATCCAGCTAAGCCACCTTCAGATATACATCAATCAATACCACAATTTACTGAGCGATCCTATCAAGATCTCAACTCTGACAAACCTCATGCGAAAACAGCTCACTCTGCCCACAAGTCACTTCCCAGATATCACTAAGATATTCTCTTGTTCTCGAATGACTTCCTCTCCAGTCGCCAGCCATCATCTGGAAAGGGAAGGAGGCCCAAACAGTCGGCCTATACTCCGTTCTGTCTCATCTATCGAATCTGGGATATTTCCAAGACGTCCTCTCCTGTGCTCGAATGACTTCCCTTCCAATCGCCAACTGACATCTGTAAAGCGAAGGATGACTCAGCAGCCTGTCTGCTCACCCCACAACCGCCCTCCTGTGCATAGTTAAAGCCAAAGGTCAATCTCAGAGGCGATGGACTATAAAAGGAGGTAAGGGGTAAGAAAAGCGGAAGGGGGAAGACTTTTAATTCTCTTGAGACTTCTGAACTCTTTTTTGCTAAAACTCTAAGCAATTAAAAAAGCTAAGCCTTCTTTTAAAAACTCAATAAGAGTAATGAATACCATGGCCTCAATGATCCTCGGATCTTCCCTCAAACCTTACTCAAGCTCATCAGCTGACTTGACCGTCGGAGGTACCACGAGGGAATCAATATGCCTTTTGTAAAAAGGATGGACATTGGAAAGAGCAAAGAGTCCAAACCGTGGTAGGGGGTCGCAGTCTAGAGAGGCACATCTTAGAGTTCGTAGGAATCAGTGTGCTTTTTGTAAAGAGGATGGACATTAAAAAGTCGTATGCCCAAAGTTGGTTGATCGAGCCGAGAAGAATAAGGGGAAAGCTATTCAAGCTTCAGAGGTGAATGTTGTCAAGGCTAGTGGTAATAATTCAGATTCGGATTCTTCGGGCTACTTGTTATCTATACTACGTTAGTTTGTGTTACCGACTCTACAGAGTGGATATTAGATTCGGGGGCTTTTTACCATATTTTCCCTAGGAGGGATTGGTTCTCCAGCTTTCAGGAGTTAGAAAGAGGGAGGTCGTACTCATGAGTAATGATCATGAATGTTCTATTGGTGGTATCAGTACCATTCGGATTAGGATGAGTGATAGAGTGATTCGGGAGTTGGTTGGAGTGAGGTTCGTTCCTCAGTTGAAGAAGAACATCATTTCACTTGGAGAGTTGGTTGGAGTGAGGTTCGTTCCTCAGTTGAAGAAGAACATCATTTCACTTGGAGTTTTGGAGGCAGTAGGCTATAGGGTGACCTTGGTTTCACTTGGAGTTTTGGAGGCAGTAGGCTATAGGGTGACCTTGGTCGATTCATGTTTGAAGGTCACATTGGGGTTCATGATTGTGATGAAGGGTGTCAGGAGGAATAATTTGTATTATTTGATTGGGAGCATGGTGTTTGATAGAGACCTAACGACTTCTTTGGATTTGGCTAGACTGTGGCATTTGTTGAGGCTGGGTTATTTGATTGGTTATGACATGCATGATTTGTTGAGAAGTGCTTTGACCTGTAAATTGAAGTCCTTTTGAGCACATTGGTATGAGCAAGAAGACCGAGATGGAGTTTGACACTTCTATCCATCGATCGAGGGGTCTTTTAGGTGGTGTTCAGTCAGGCATTTAGGGGCCATCCAATGAGGCATCATTGGGAGGTAATCAGTATTTAGTTTTCATAGTTGGGGATTGTTCTAGGCATTGGTTGGTTGCAATCAGGTCCCGTTGGTGTGAAGTCCTGGAAGTCAATAACAATTGGAAGAAATGTATTGGCAGAAAGGTAACCCATCGTTCTAGCTTTGGTAGGGGTTCTTTCTTGTATTTGTGCCGAGCTCATGGCAGTTTGAGACACTTTATTGATGTGGAGACATTGGGGCGACGAGATGAGATGCCAGTTTTGATGGGTCGTTCCTTACTGGAGGGAGATCGGTGTTGGTTGCCGAGCATTGGTTTTGGTTTTGGAGCTTCGACATATTTGGGTCATCTTGGTCATAGGTTGCCGACTACTGCGTGTGGAGATTTTGGATTTGGTTGAGCTGCTTTAGATTTTGGGTTACGTCGGATATTTGGTTGCCCAGCATTTGGTCACATCGAGGATGTGAGATTTGATCTGATTGCACGTTTGGGATTCAGAGGTTCGTTTGATTATCAGTTAGGAGCTTTTGATTTTGTTCTGAGCAGGTATGTCACATTTGACTCTCGATAGGTGGAGAGTGTTGATCAGATTATTGGGATATCACAGCGGGTGGAGGGTGATGCTACTTCACATTGGGTGGAGATTACTCCACATACTCCAGATCATATTGCATCGTTTGGGATTCTAGCTGAGGTGACACAGTTTGGAGATCATTTGGATTTGGATGCAGGTGATGAGTTGGTTTTGGATTCGAGTGCAGCTGGTGGACATGTTTTGGATACGGCCATTGGTTCACCTCATGTGGAGGTATTTGGCTTGTTTCAGTTTGGGGCCATGGGAGCGCTATCAGTTGCAGATCCGTTGGTGATATTGGTGAAGAGTTGCAAACTTTTCTATTTGATTGACGACATTTGGAGAACGTTTGGGTGAACTATGTGAAGGCTTGATTCATTGAGCAAGAGGATACATAGGCAGTCATTTATGAGGCAGCCGGTTTGGAAAGTTGATACCGATATTTGGAGTTTGTTCGCATTCTCGTTTGGGTTCTTGACTTGTTGTGGATTGAGTCCGTTGTCGTGGATTTGTTTCACTTCGTACTGGACGCAACAAGTGAGACGTTTGGTTGGTATTGTTGTCGGTAGGGCTATCCAAAAAGCCCGATGTTTGGTGGAAAAATTCGATGTAAAAGAAACGAAAGAAAAATTGACTTGTATTCTCTCAAAATCGATTACAATTTGGATTCCGATTACAAAAGAGAGGAGAACGAATTTGATTCTCCCCTTTGTTTAAAACTGGGTTCTTTACGGTGGCGATGGAGTGCCTCCCTCGAATGCTCGCGTCGAGTTTGCTCTCCGTTGACGATCCGACGTTTTGCTTCACTGGAACGATGTCTTCTCCTCACGATTCGACGCTGTGGAGAACTTGCGTGACAAGTTTGAGAACTCTGAATGAGTTTAGAATAACTCTGTGAAAGAGTTGATTTGAACCGAAGATCGGTTAATAAGCCAAGGCTAGAAGAAAGCTCCGGTGGTCGATTGTTGCTGAGGATGAACGTCGATTTCCCCCTTGCTGCCAAGCTAAAAGATCTCGTCTTCACTGCTGAAAAGAGGATCAATCCGAGCCAAGAAACTCCAACCTCGTTGTCAAGTCCCAGATCCAAAAAGCCAGCCCGAACTCAATCGAGTTTACCCATATTTATAGGGAATTAAGGGGTGTAACCGTCCCCTTAATCCGCTCCTAAGTTGGGGCGGAAATCCCTCAAATCGTGGAGGGAAAACGGTTCCTGCAACCGTTCAGCTCGTGTTTGAACGAGACAAACGCCCACGTTGGCGTTCAGGACCCTAACTCCGCGTTTTAGAATGGAGACGCGAAGTTGGGTACTCGCTGGGTGCTGAAAAACGCGAGGGCCGCCCACGTTTGGTTTGGTGAGGATTGAAAACGCGGGGGTCGCCTGCGTTTCAAGAATTGAAATGTGGGGGTCGCCTGCGTTTCACGAATTGGAACGCAGAGATGACTTCCGCGTTTAGAAGGGGCTAGTTGACTTGTAGCTTCTTCTGTAGAGCGTTGTAAAGACCATTGTTGAATGATCTTCGCCTTGGCTGCTCGAAAATACGAGAGTTGTCAGATTGTAACTCCCGATGTTGATTGTGAAGACTGTTGATTAGAGCTCTCATCGGTTGTCGTGAAGGTCGTCAGATTGTCACCTTCAGCGATCTACGTGAAAGTCTTCAAATTGTAGCCTTCTGGAAGTCGTCAGATTGTAACTTCCATCATCAGTGTTTGATGGGGGATAAGCTATCTATTATAATTTTTAGACAGCCTACACCCGCGGCCCGGGCCCAGCCAGAACCCGGCCCGACCCGAGTTTTGCCCGGGTGCCCGGGTTAGGCCCGGGTTGGTTTTTTAGAAACCGGTGGTCGGGCCGGCCCGGCCCGGTCCCAACGGTCACCTAAGGTGACCGTTGGGCTGTTTTGGCCGGCCCGGCCCGATCATAACGGTCATATTGAGCTTTTGACCGTTTTGCCCCCAACAACGGTCAAAAAACGGTCAAAATGTGAGGGTTTTTAGGTTATTTGCCTAGGGGGCTGCCTTTATAAATAGAGGAGGGTTTTCACTTCTTCTCCTCACACCAAAACTCTTCTACTTCTCTCTAATACTCTCTTATACAATATTATACTCTCTTATATTTTCTAATACTTCCATCAAATGGCTTCTGGATCTGAATATGAAGAGCAAAATATATCTCCTACTAATCCAGAAATGAGTCCTCCTACAATAACTACTCCTCCTACCGGTATTAATCCTGAATCTGGTGGCGACAAATCTGCACCAAGAGCTCCTAAAAGGCCGAGATCCGATGTGTGGAATTTTTTTGAGAAGATAGACGTCACCAAGGATGAACACGGTAGGATCATCACCCATAAGGCTAAATGTGCGTTGTGCGGCCAGATTTTCCAAGCTCATCATAAGAGCGGCACCAACCACCTCAAACGCCATATTTTTCAACAAAGGTCATAATCTTCAAGGTGATATCCGACAATCTATGATTTCTCAATCCTCCTTATCTGGTAGTCTTGGTAGTTGGAATTATGACGCTGCTCGAGCCAGGAAATGCGTAATCAGGTTTATCGTTCTTAAAAACATTCCTTTTAAATTAGTAGAAGATGATGAATTTAAAGATTTGTTTAGAGATGGTTTTTATCCTGTATTTACCAAATTTTCTCGTCAAACCTGTCAACCTGATATTTTAAAATATTATCAGGAGGAACAAGGAAAAATAATTTCTTATTTTAAAAATTTAAACTGTAAATTTTCTTTAATTTCTGATATTTGGACATCTAGAATGCAAACTGGTTATTTATGTATCACAGCACACTAGATTGATGAAAATTGGTAAATGTTTAAAAGAGTTGTTTTTTTATTGTAATTGAAGAGTCACATACTGGTATTAATGTTGCAAATTTAATAATTGAAGAACTTATGAAATTTAATAATTGAAGAACTTATGTCACATACTGGTTTGTGGATTCTTATTGATCCATGTTTGAAGGATATTGGCCTTCGAAGTTTGTTACAATCATTATATGGTGGACAGATTATAGACTTAGATGATGAATCCACCCTTACTGCTACTTCTCATCATTTATCTGTTAGAAATTATTTTCAAACATTATATGATGAGTATGCAGCTAGACATGGTGTAGTTGCATAACAGTCTACAGCTTTGGCGCTTTCGAGCACAAGCCGAGGTAAAAGTGTAAGTTTTGATAGGTATGTAATGGTAGCCGAACTAACTGGTGGATCTGGACTTGGATCAGCATTAGAGATTTCTGAAATAGATGAATATTTATTTGCTTCCTTAGTTAAATGTCAAGGAAATTCTTTAGATATTTTACAATGGTAGAGAGTATATGGATCAGTTTCATATCTTATACTTTCCACTATGATTCGTGACTTACTAACAGTGCAGGTTTGGACGGTAGCTTCGGAATTCGCCTTCAGCATATATAGCAGGATGTTTGATCAATGACCACAGGACATGCTTAGATCCATATACTGTACAAGCGATGATGTGCTTACAAGATTGGTGGAGGTACGAGAAGTGAACACAAGGCATCGATCGGATGGCTGGAATTAAAGATAAATTTGAAGAGTTAGGACTAGCAGATAGGTATAAATATTAGATAATATTCATCAAATTGTAATTTTTATTTCTTAGCTTTAAATTTGTAATAAATTATTTCGGTAAAAGTTACAAATGATAGTGATATAGGTGAGTAGGTGCCAACCTAGTTGGGATGTACTCATCTATTGTGATGCGATAAATTCTAAAATAAATTTATACTTGTAAAGGATTTACTGATTATTAATAAAGAAGTTATTTTTATCATCTTTCATTTTTATAATTTTTTATACTTGTAATTTATATCATTTCAAGTTAGTTAAAAAATTTATGTCATTTTCTATAATTTTTATGTATATTTTATGATTTATGGGGATTTTTAAAAATTAAAAAAAAATAAAAAAATAAAAAATAAAAAACCAAAAAAACCATGCCGGCCTGGGCCAACCGGGCTCGGGTCCGGGCTTCGGTTTTGCTAGGCCCCAGGCCAGGCCGGCCCGGATGGACAGCCCTAGGTGTCGGCTCAGTTTTGGAAAAACTTTGTCGATGTGGAGAATTGTTGGATAGCAGGTTCCTAATATGTTTCCTAATTTGTTTTAGTAACAAGTTATTGAGATTCCTAATCTGTTTTGGTAACATGATTCCAAATCTGTTTTGGTAACATGTTATTAGGATTCCTAATCTGTTTTGTTTTTTATTTTAGAATTCCTAGTATGTTTATGATTTTAGGATTTCTATATATATGGAACAATTGGAAGAGAGAATTAAGAAGAAAATTGGGGATATTTGGAGCATAGAAAAAGAGGTATTTTCTGAGTTATTGGTTAGAGTTTTGTTTGAAGAGAATTAGAGATTTGTTGGTGAGATTAATTGGTGAGTTTGAGTGATTTGTAATCTCAGTTTGTACTCTTCTTCTCTATTAGTGAAAATTCCTATCCCCTTCTTTTGCCTTGTGGACGTAGGCAACTTGCCGAACCACGTTAAAATTGGTTATTTGTGTTTGTGGCATTGATTTGGTTCGTTTGGCCTTCTCTCGACGTTCGTTTGATTTGATTTCTCATAGCACGTTGGTTTGATTGTTTGGCTTCCGCATCGCTTAACAGTTGTGTGAAAGACCTAGAGAGTTACCTTGAGCTACATGGCTTCCTTTTATAGAGGATTAGAATGGCAGATAGGTAACTTGAGCCGAGTCTAGGCAGACAGCTGGCTCGATAGACAGCTGATAGGTGTCGACTGCTAGTGAAGATGGATCATCTAGGTGGTTAGTGGCAAACGACAGTAAATGCTTGGTGCTGACAGAGCCTGATGAGTCATAAAGACTTTTAGACTAAACCAATAATGATTTTTGAACGTGCATTTAATGTGATGGCGAGAAGGGATGAGTCGGGCTGCTTGTTGAGAAGGAACGACTCATTGCGAGAAGGATGAGAAATACTGCCTCTTTAGTCGCCCAGTGGAGGGCCGACTAACACTTCCTTTTTACTCAGCTATGCGAGTTGCCGGCTGAAACAGTAGGCTAAGTGCGAGTGCTTATAGGATCGATCTCGTGGGTAGGCCGACAAGTACCACATTTTTAGTCGGCTTTGAGATTTGTCGGCTAAGATAATGGGCTAAATGTGGAGGCTTGTGGGCTCGATCTGATAGGTAGGTCGGCAAGTACCACTTTTCGAGTCGGGCATGTAAATTGTCGGTTTATGGAGTGGTTGCAGTAACGGTTCGAGTCGTCTGGGCTCTGATCATGTGTGATCTTGCGCAGTGTGGGACGCGTGTCGACAATTCAAAAAAGATTAACATTTAGTTATTTTCAGGCTATAACACGGCCCCATTTTGAAGAGTTGTCGAACACACCGAAAAGTGGGCCATGATCCATCGTAAGCCAATTCTATTCTTAAATGTCATAGGAGTTTGTCCAGAGGAGGTGTGGTCCAAACTAGAACTCGTTTAAAAGGATTCTTAAGAAAAACTTGGCCAATTCTGCCCAATTTTTTGCCAAAAATATTCAAAACTAAACCAAGTTCAATTATCAACCAGTTTTAAAAGATTGTCAAATACACCCTAATAGAAAAATGGTTATTGATTATTCCAACATTGTTTGGTACTTTATCAAGATAAAAACAAGCTTACAACAATTTCTTTCGTTGCTTTAGCATATGTCTAAAATTGAATAAAACAAAAGTCTTATATTATTTGAAGAGTCTAAAATTGAATAAAACAAAAGTCTTATATTATTTGAAGAGAAATCAAGAAGTTGGAGATATTTTGTAAAAATATTTTCCTTCCATATGCAGAACAGACAAAGGGAAAACCTAGGGTAGACTCTTGATTATTTGGCATAAAAAATTTATTTTCTGAAAGTAATTTTTTATATAAAAAACGATTCATACAAAATGTAACGTCTTATTTATACTTCCATTGCATGTGGAAATGAAATTCATGAAAGCTATAAATCTTATTTCCCCATATTTCTAATCCTGAACACTTAACCCTTTTCTTTTTATCTTCTTATTATCATCCTCAAGTAATAAAAAAAAGTCGTTAATGGAGAACAAACGAAGTGGGTGGAAAATAAACAGTTAAAATCACCTGATTGGTATTTTTGTATATTATTTTTATCGGTATGATAATTTTTTTTCTAGCTCTGATGGTCTTTTTGGTATTTTCTCGCCACCGACAAACACAAAACCATGAAACATTGCATAATGTTGTTAGCGCTATCCTATTCATGAGGAAAGTGACACGAGATTATTTGACTCATTGGTATACATAAGAAAGATAACTACATCT
>NC_033797.1:5824820-5879867 GCF_001876935.1 Asparagus officinalis
GATAGAAGGAAGTAAAATTTGGGGAAAAAAAAAAGGATCGAATGATATTATCTCCAAATATACAGAAGAAAAAACTTGGGAGGTAAAAAACTATAACGAAGAAAGATATTTCATTTTTTTTTCTTCGTCAGCAACGGAGTTACGAGTCTAACTGTACAATTGGCTCAGAAAGAAATATTAAAAATATTATCAGAGCTAGAAAAACTATCAAGATGAGAGAGATGCACCGAAGATACCAATACGATAATTCACCGAAAATAAGCCTGGGCTCCCGTTAATACCTCAAGGGTGGGGTTTGTATTAAAAAAGTGTTCTCGAATAAAACAGGCAGCGCGGGCCAGCCTTTGAAAAGGTAGCCGGATCGGCGGATCCAGAAAACGGTGACGTGGCACTTGTGACACGCACATGAAAACTAGGCAATGCCAGATTCATTGCGTGGAAAAAGTACAAATTTTCAAAACCGACTTGTTTGTTAAAAAAAAAAAAAAAAAAAAAAAAAAAAACCGTTTCAGATTTAATTTTAAAAACCGACCTAGTTTTAGCCTCAAGACTGAAACTAGGTCGGTTTAAAAAAAAAATTCCTAAACTTTACAAGAGTTGCAGTCCCGTAAAATTTTTTACATAACAAAACTTCACTAGAGTTGAAGTCCCGTAAAGTTTTGTTATATAGAAAACAGATCAGTTTTGAAAATTTGTCCCATGGAAAAAAATATGCACGTGTTCCAATAATCGGATTCGGGCAGGGTAATTTGTGACCCGTTTTTGAGAAGGTGGATCCAAATTAATTTTCTCCTTTGTACGGGAATTCTGCGACCATGAATTGAACCAGCATCCAATAATTTCTAGAAATCAAATATGGAGATCTCATGTTGGCTTCCAGTGCTCAGAGGCCACAATGGAGGTGGCAGACTTTCCCATTAACAGCGAATTCCAGCACCGCAGCAAACAAAATTCAACTAGATTTCCCCATTTGCTCATCATCCTTTCAACAAACTGCACCTAGCCAATCATGTTTAGCTCTTTGTATCGGTTTATCTCATAAACCATGCGATAAAACTCTGAGAAACATGTCTGATGGGAATTATTTTTGGTTTTCACAAGTTATCCCTCAACAAAGTTAAAACATGACATATTACCAGCAAACTACATAGTCAGAAAGGATTTTGACTCGGTACATAACCCTACTCGATCCATGACATTTTAATATTTAACATCAAGGAGAAGCATGAAAGGAGATTTTTGAATGTTTTGCGCTCTTTTATTTGTTTGCAGGGCTAACTAGATATCCAGCATCCGTCCTCTGATGATGGCCTCCGCTTTCCTCACCTGCTTCACAGGTCCAATGATGAAAACCTACACGTCGCAAACAAAAAGTTGTATAAATAATTCAGAAACGTACGTATGCATGGTAGTCTCTCATTGTGTAACAGGTAGATGTTACTGATAGTTCAGAATCTTATGTTTATGTGCATGGATCTAAACAAATGTCCTAAAAACACGGGTTGATCTGCAGATGGAACTCAGAAGTTAAAGCAAACTTGGTAATGATTAAAGTTTCCTGAAACAGAGTTTGTTCGGCCAAAGAAACTAGAAAAGCTACACAAATTTTGCCAACCACTGAAATACTGAAATAGCATGATATAACATACAGGTGCCTGAAAGAACCATATGATGACCATAAATCTCATTCTTTTTCTGCAGGTCAGAAAAGGCATGTGAAACTGCATAATTCCTTACACCTGGCATTCTGTCAATTAAACGAAAGTTTTCCTGCAATAACTCAGATTGGTACCAAGGATTTCTACCCTAAGAAAGAAAAGGGACAAAGTTGCATCTAGTACACGTTGTCAAAGCAGTTATATCAGAATATTTGCAGGCTTCTTAAGGGAGATTTCTTATAAATCACTGCAACCTACACCCAGATAGGATATTGCAAATGACACTATTATAAGGCCTGGTCAAATTGAAAATAACTATGGCTCATCTACTTAAACCTGAAAGATGGATAGGGCAAGCAAGCTACGAGCCAAGAACTCAGTGAGGTCTATGACATCATGCTCAATAGAGCAATCAAGTTGTATCCATGATATTCATTAGTTCGTGTCAATATTGTGGATAGCATTCAAGACTTGCACTTGCAGTTGTTGACATTGCCAAACTGGGATCCATTCAAATACTAATAGTAGCATTAAAGAACACATCAGAAAGCACCTGGTACAGTGCCTGGATAGTGAAGACAATCTAAAAAATGTGAACCATGGGATCCATTCAAATACTAATAGTAGCATTAAAGAACACATCAGAAAGCACCTGGTACAGTGCCTGGACAGTGAAGACAATCTAAAAAATGTGAACCATGGGCCAAAAGTCTGCTAGATCTGCCCTTTTTTCAAACCAGAAAGATCGAGGAGAGTGTTAGAAAATTGCTGTCAACAAAGATGGGTACATGACCCAAGAGGTGACCAGGAAGATTTCTAGATAAGGAAAGAGGGTACAAGTCATCCCATCCTGTGGAAACTAAAGTGAATTAGGAAGGGGCCCAGATTCCGTACAATCTTGATTGTAGAGAATGATTGAGTGAGATGATTTGATTGATGAGTTAAAGAGATTTCCTACAATCAAAGATGCAGAGGATCTCTACCCATGGGCCATTAGGAAGGGATTTGGAAAAGCAAAGAGGGAACAAATCATCCCGAAACTAAGAAGCGAGCCAATCAAAACTACCATGAAATCTAAAAGATGTCTTTTCCATTCATGAGTATTGTGGTACAAGATATATCATGTTTATAACACAAGTACTTACAATTTATTAATTGACACTTCATATGCTACAACAGACAGGCGGAAATACAGTAAGAGAGGCTACAAAATGAATGCATTGGAAGGAAGTTAGAGGTTGCTTCTTATTGAGGATGAAACAAGAGAAAAACGTTGGAAATGATTTGATCATGTGCAATGGATGTCATTAAATGCACCGAATAGGAGAACTGATAAGATTATAATTAATGGAGAAAGGACTAAGATAAACCTCAGAGAACATCCAGAATGATGGTCATTAACTTAGTTGAGGAGATAACCCTCGACTGGATTGAATGGAGGACTGCAGGATTATGTAGCCAACCGTGGAATTGGAATAAAGGCTTTCTTGTTGTTGTTATCATATATTCAAATTCATTACAAGTTTTGCTGGACTAAGGAGAACTCTTCAAGTGCGACAACCAAGCGAAGTCCGTCAAGTCAGCTGTTTAATGACACTCCCATACCAAATAAAGACACTATAAACATTAAATCATGCACGTTTGTGTTTGAGACTTGCACTCATAATATCAAAAGAGAAATATGTTAAAAATTTTGATACCTTGTCAGGTGGACCCTTGGAACCACCAAGTAGAATCTTAGCACTGCATCATAAAAGACATACAGAAAATTTTCACATCTCAATACTATAAGTAAACATACAAGGCCATTATATACTAAAAATTTAAACTGTAACACAAGAATTTACTTGCAAGATTCCTTTATTGCCAATATAGAAGCTCCTTTCCTTCCAATAACTCGTCCCATTTTGCCAGGAGGAACATCCAACACAGACAGTATCTCCTCTTCAGGAACATAACCTTCAGAGACCAGGCTGTCTGTAAAAACATCATCATTCAATAGAAAGGAATATTGATCTACTCGATATCTCAGAATTTGATCGCAAATGCTTAAAAAATCATGTCTTTTGATGAAGTCAAGACATTAATGTGTAATAGACATGACTTCCTTTTTCTTCCCATGATTATTTCACTTTAAGAACTTAGCTATACACTACATAAATGATAATATGATTCCATTGGCTGATTAAGTATCCTGTACCAGAGATAATTGTGATATTATATCCTTATGAAAAACCCAATATCTTACATCTTCTATTTAAATCCTTACCCATCCAAAAAAATGAAGGCCTTTGGCAGTTGAGTGGGCCTGATCTGCAAATTATATCCTTATACTAATCTTAACGTTTTATGGCAACTTGTTACATGTCTTGTCAAGCATCACCTCCCAAGCATCTTAATATCAATTCACAGTAAGGAAACATGAAATGCTAATTATAGATGACCAATATTTTAAGATGGTCTTCACAAGTAAGTCATGCTCGTTATCTTCTTGCTGCTATACATATGTCAAACAAAATGCACACACCGATCGACACCCTCCCACCCACACCCACCTCGCACGCACATGCTCACACACACGTATAAGTGGTATTTAGATAAGTGGCAGATAATGCACCAAAAATCATGACTCTGTCAAGTTTTATCTGTTCTAATGTTTTAGCTTTTTAAAGAAAGAAAACGTCGTGACTTTAATAGCATAGTGCTGATGATATATTAACATTGCAAATTTGAAATTTAATTGAAAGCAGACCTGGCAAAGGGGGCAAAGATGGCCAATCTGCATAGCTATTATCACTTAAGCAGAAACATCTACAGTTGAGGGATCCACGAACTGCAAGATGCCATAAGGATTTTTCATTCAACTTCTCCATCATTTTGT
This sequence comes from Asparagus officinalis, assembly GCF_001876935.1. NCBI lineage: Eukaryota > Viridiplantae > Streptophyta > Magnoliopsida > Asparagales > Asparagaceae > Asparagus > Asparagus officinalis. Next base: position 5,829,360 of record NC_033797.1, read on the forward strand.
CATAAATTGATAGCAGAAAACGAACATCATCAGCAGCTGCACGGATCATCATTTCGGACATTGGTCTGTAAGTCCAAAATTTAGGGTCCTGTAAAACAAGAATAGTAAACAACATACATTAGTTTAACCTCCCAACGTTGCAAAACTAGGATAGTCAGGCAACAGTAGCATGAAGGCAGGAATAGTTGTATCATCAACAACATCATGAAAGGAACTTTTATACTCGGAGCACCATGAAAGGCTGACCACTAAGTGCTCATAAGCTATACCAAAAATAAACCTGCAAGGATAGGAAAGAAGGCCTGGACGATCTTTGGTAGTAAATAGCAGTGAAATTTTGGTTTTATCGACTTGGTAATGATAAGAAAGAAGGCCTGAATGATCTTTGGTAGTAAGCAGCAGTGGAAGAAGGGCTGAACTATGAAACTAACTTGCTGCAAACATGGATATAACTAAAACATCACATATGAACCTGAATGATCTTTCAGAGTAAATATAATTAATAATACAGATTAAAAAATACTTGACATATAATCCTTTCTACACAATAACCACCAAATTATACTAACCTGCCTCAGAAGGATACGCACTTCCTCTTTTTCAAGATAAGAGACGCCTACATCAAATAATTACACTGGAAATATCAGATCGAATCATCAATTATAGCATCAAATAAATTAGGGAACTGCAAAAGTCAATAACTGATGTGAATCATGCATGAACTGTCCTAATTATCTGTTCTAGTACTGCAAATTGACAAGAAGGTGGTGACATGTCGATCAATCAGAACTTGGATTTGATATATTTAGCATAACGGAGAAGGTGGTTCTTAAGGGGCCGCATCAGAAGCACACTGAACTTAGTATATGGTTCATAATAGATCGAGTTTAGGTTCCCCAACACAATAAGAACCTGCATTTTAATGAGAACATGAGAATATTTAGATCTGTCCTCGTGAGATGAGGACTGATACTGCAGCCAATACATTGCACTCACAAGTTAAAAATTGATTGAGCATACAACTTTGATGGATCATGTGAGAAGCCAACCCAACCAACTCCCACAACTTTTTGAAAGTTGGGTTGGGTAGTTTCTTTTTTATTTTTTCTCCTTTTTTTTTTCTCCCAGATTTCTTTTTACAACCCACCGCGGCCTCCAAACCCCCCCCCCCCCCCAAGAGAGGGGATAAGGTTATTTTGGGGATTTTAGCTTAGTTGACATGTAATAATTGTTAAAAATGGGGTGCAGCACAAAATGTCACACTTCAAGGGGCTGAATCACATGGGGGAAACTAGGAGGGGCTGCAGCATATGAAGTTTCTGTTTTTGGGGCCTGAACACATTTTTCCCAAGAATCTATATATATCAAATAAGAGTATCCAACCGGCTTCCAACCTAGTTACAAGACAGTCACCAAAACCTGTGTACCACATCATCAATGAATTCTGTATACACGTCTTGGTTTATTTTGCCAGCATATGGGGTTATTACCTCCGAGATTACTCCCTAAAAGGAGTTCATGCAAGAATAAAAATGGCTGCGGAATACAAGACCACATTCTATAAGAGGAATGGAAAATCAACGACTTAAGAAGATCCAGTAATCAGGAATTCAGGATTAAAGAAAAAATAAACAAGCATGCATTTCCTTCTAGGGATACATATACCTAGATCTACAAGATATCAGGAAACCCAGCAGAAGCCCACGCATATACTACTCATTTTCTGATGATGACCGCAGATAGCATTTGTTCTTCAGGATATAAATATGGTTCCTATTAAATGCTATGGACGAAAAAAGACAGAATAACCACAGCCAAGAAAATGTTAACCGGACAGTTTATATCATTTAAATTATTTAATTTGCCGATTTGCAGACTGAGAGCCTCCTAATATATCAACATAAACAAATCAAATCTGTTTACTCGAATAAATTGACATGGAAACTGGAACAGTTTTCTGTGATGATGTACCACAATAGCGAGGATCAGCGAGAAGACCAACAAAAGAAATGTAGTCATCAGGTGCTCGTTTTCTTCCCTCTTGCTCCTCTATCAAAGAATATGCAATCTGCATGAGCAACAATATATCATCCTCTCCACAAGCATTTCCATTTTAATTCTTCATGCTCAGTTTTCTTTCTGTTGGCAATATAAAATTGAACTGCTTAATCAAATGATAGCTTTTACATTAACTTTTAAAAGTTGGTGATTGAAGCTGGAATTTGTGCAAAATAACATTGAAACAATTACAGCATTAACACCAACATCAAGCAAATATGACCATTTGGAAGCTGAAATGTGTCAAGTATGTCACAAATTGTGAATACAACATAATTCTACCATGCCATATGTGTTCCTTTAGGTTGTCCAATAAGAGTACCCCTTCAAGAAAAAAAATTAAAGATAGAGGACTTACCTGGGTATCCACAACATTGTGTAATTTGATGCCAAACTGATAATATAAAGCCTGTAAATAAACAGGATTATAAGAGCTATCGATGTGATCCTGTTTGTTTTGACAAGAATGCATAACAAAAAAAAAAAGTCAAGAGACCTCACTGTCCCGCTTGCAATCATGAATGACTTTTGTTATGTAACTAGATTCAAGTGCGGGCTTACAGGCTTGCACAACTTCTTCCCCACCATCAACAGCATCAACCAAGTATATAGCATCCGGAAATGCAAGCTAAAGATGAGAGAAAGTTAAGCACTCCAGAAATGCAAACAGGTTTAGAATTTAGTTCTATTCTTATCCAAGGGAAATAATTTAGAGAAGGAAAAAAAAAGATTATTATGCCCGATAATATTTATTATGTCTAACACCCATACCAAGCATTAATAGATTCCTCCAAAAAAAAAGGGGATATAAGTTGTCGTCTTCTGTAAGACATTCTTTGTATTACCACAAATAACAATCTGTTGAGAAGATCATGGTGCTAGATCTTAAACAATACCAATGCACAAAAGATATTGCGTTCAACGTTTGTGTGCTAGACACACCAACTTTACTGGCTGTGCTAACCTTGTAAATACACAGAGGATACAAACTTTCATTGAATGAAGGTTATAGAAGTTCGGCCTCTTGAGCAAAGGCATTTATGATTGAATACCATACAGCTGCATTCACACTCATCCACTTGAGCTACTTTCACTGTCTGGAAACATATTCAGCCAAGCTGAATTGGTTTCCCAAATATTAGTAGCATGCTACAAACTTAAACAAAAGAATAATGACAATATGTTCCCAATAGTATGTGGGGATCCATCTTTTTGGTCGAGAAAATTAATGTAAAACAAGTTACCTGCATTATACAGAGAGATCCATGTCGACAAAGGTCAATGCCTTCACAATCAAAACCAATGACCAGCAGCTTTTCAGATGAAGGATCAAGAAATTCTGCTGGAAGTTGAGAAGCATGGTTCACAATATGGATAGGAACTGCTGAAATATCAGCATTGTTATCCAAGAGAGTTCCTCCTGCATGACACGAACAAAACCATCATAAATAGGGACTGAAATAAAAGATGAGATAGTGAAATAATCCAACTTTGAACAAATATAACAACCTAATAGAACAACAATAGGCCTCAAAATTTATACTAGTTGCAGTTATTTTCATATTAAAGAAGAAGGTGTTTTCTAGATTTGAAATTCGCAAGATGGTCAAAATCAAGAAAATCAATAAACTGTATGGTTATTAAAAAATATATAGGTATATAATCGGAACACCACATATAGTTAAGAGAGATTATATCAAACAGATATAATTAGAAAAGCTTGGTGCCCCCAACAAATAGTTTCAAGAAAACTAGTACCTTAGGAGAAATTGCAAAATAGTTAAAATCAAGAAAGAACCGTAAATAGTATAATTGTGCATAAGCAGCGCTCAAATGGAATTACTTGCTTATGATGCCAAAAGTTTCCCAATTGATTAAATTTCAACAATATCCGCATTTTGACATCAATCCTAATTACAGAATTCCTTCGAGGAAACACGAGGCTTCACATAAAAGCCATGGAGACATGGACACTGTACTTCTACTTAAAATACCAACCATCTCTGTCGAATATAATATATCAATAAACCCAAAAAATCGTCTAAAATTGAATCCCTATAGCAAACTTGAAACAAGTAATGTAAAAATCCTCGAGTAGATGTTGCCCATACAAGCTTTCAATGAAAGAGTTCTTACCCTCCAAAACACTTATAATCATCATCACAGAGATGTTTATAAGCTTCACCTTATCACTGTAGAGCTCTTTTCATTTGCACTTGATTCGTACTTTTGTGTTCTTGACCTTAAAGGTGGGCATATTCGTACATACCTATTTCTTATATTTAGTAATCAACAAAGGGGCAACAATATTAAAGATAAATCAGCCAACCAGCAAATTACATTACATCATTCTATCATTCAAACAGGAGGAAGTTTGACACTACTAATTGTATGCCCTAAATTCACTCCCCCGTAACCCCATAAAAACCCTAGCTCCTACAGTACCTACAACAGTTGATGAATATTAAAAATCCAAAATTTCACACGAATAACAGACAAAGCCAATTTTTTTACGGCCACACAACAAGAACGACTCAAAAGTTACTTATACCACGGTCAAAACAATAGAGAAAGAGAAATTGATAAAGACAAAAATCGAACAAAAACTAAAATCAATTAAGGGGGAAAAAATTAGGTTAGCGATCGGAGAGGGCGGGAAAGAAAGAACCTGGGGGATCAGAGGCCATGGCTACGAGATCGGCCTCTCATAAATTTATTAAATCCTTCGGCGGGAGAGGGAAAAAAAAGGTAAAATAAAAAAAAAGAAACGAAGAGAGAGAAGGAAACTATTAATAGCTACTAAAGTATTTATTTATTTGTTTATTTAGCATAAAAAAAAACGCTGCGCTTGGGGACGAGGGAAGCGGCGTGGGCCTTGGGGTCCAAAAGTGTTGGAAGGTGAAAGTTAAAATTGCGTATTGGTCCATTAAATATTTTGTATTTTTAAATAAATTAGTGAGAACAACTAGCAAAGCCCGGCATATTTTTTCCTACGCTACAGTAATCCCGGGGGTTTAACCGCTACAGCAATTTTTTGATTACTACAGTATCCCATTTTATGTTTGCTGTAGTAATAAATGTTACACCAAACTTAGCTGTAGCATGAATAGTAAATCTTGTGTTCTCTCATTTGTATAGAGTAGTAGATTAGTTCTTGAAACTCTACTTATTCGTCCCTCTAGTCAAGAAATAGAGGAGAGAGCGTGTAGAGGTAATTTTCTATGTTTGATCGGTCGGTAATGCAGTTGGAATTAAGGAATTGGAGGGGGAAACGATAATAATAGTTAATTTAGTGTAGCTTATAGGAATTCAGGGACTGGATATCAATTTCAATATGTGAGGGACTGGGTTGAAATTTTGGGAAGTTTTAAAGAACCAATATCTAAAGGCGGAGAGAGGGTGAGGGTGAGGGGGCCCAAAAGTGTGGATTTTCATTTGAGAGATGATCCCCGGCTCGTGGATGATGGGCCGAAAATTCTCTGGAGCTTATTCTAGGAAAAAAATATCCTTTACATAGACGAAGTCACATTTATATATTTTTTACACAAAACACAAAATAGATTTTTTTTTTTTTTGGAAAAATTGCTTCTAGGCCCCAAATTCGAACTTTCAATGTACCCTAAGGCCTCCTATTTTTTTTAATGTGCTTCAGCCCTTTCTTTTTTGAAAAAATTGTGTCCAGGCCCCTCCATCATGATTCCAGCTCGTGATTAGATATGTCAGCTCATGATTAGACATGTCAGCTCCTAAAATCCCGATTTTACCCTCTTCTCTTTCTCATGCCAGCAGATGTTAACTGTTATAGATAACATGCTAACTGTTACAGTTCATACATTGAACTCAAACAAAAACATTTGGCACATCCTTCTACCCCATTGGCACAAAGGCTGCGTCCAACATCTCCGCCAAGCCCCCATCGCCTGTAAATGCTTAGAGAGCGGAGCAGGTGAGGGAGGCGGAGCGGGGAGGGAGGCGGCAAAGGGGACCAGAACTTGGGGTGGGGGAGGGAGGTGGGGGGAGAATGGTAAAATGAGGATTGTGTATGGAGTTTGCATGGGAATTTGGGGAGAGAGGCTTGGACACAATTTTTTCAAAAAAATTGGGCTGCAGCACGTGTATGAAAGTTGGGGGGGGCTGAGACACATTCAAAGTTGGGATTTGGAGCCTTGAAACAATTTTTTTTTTTTGGATAGGAACGCAAAATAGACTTTGGATATTGGTATTTAGACGTGAAAGAAAAATTAGCAGAGGACGAATGAAAGAGGTCAGCGGGGATACGAATGGAGAGAACTAGTGGGCCCCAATGTTTGGAGGTAGATATTTTGGATATGATTTTGTTCTCTTTCTGAAAATGGGTCGAAGGTTCTAATTTACTTTTGCTAAATAATCTTTTACACTCACCGGTGTACATCATTATTTACTTTGACACAAGAATACAAAATGTTCTGGTTCTTAATTTAGTTTACATCAATGTTTTTTTGTACTGCGTGATAATGTGAAATTATGGCGGAAAACAAATCAATTTAAGTAAACCAATCCCAATCACCTCTTAAAAAAATTAAAAATCTATAATAGAACAACAAATCAATTTTAAGCAAAAGAATAACCGTATATGCTCATCATCTAATTTTTTTTTACCATAACATGATAACCAATAGAGATCTATCAGAATCATCCCTATAATAAGAGTGGAGTGATCTATGCCATAAATGGAGAAATTATAATTTCTAAACTGACCCTCTAACCATCCATGAATGGTATAGATCACATTTTTCAAATAAGAGTGGAGTGATCTATACCATAAATGGAGAAATTATAATTTCTTAACTGACCCTCTAACCATCCATGAATGGTATAGATCACATTTTTCAAATAAGAGTGGAGTGATCTATACCATAAATGGAGAAATTATAATTTCTTAACTGACCCTCTAACCATCCATGAATGGTATAGATCACATTTTTCAATAGGATGTTCTGATCGAATCCTTACTCTTTGATTACAATTACAAGAGGAGGGCTAGCCTTTATTGGGAGGCAAAATAGTAAAGACTAAGATTTTGAACTATGAGTTGTCCTAACTAGCTCTAATAATAGATGGAAATTTATCCAAAACAATTGAAAGTTATAATGCTTCAATATACAAAATACAATAGAAAATTTGAATTGAGGGTATTTAGATGTAGATAAAGGAGCACCTGAAAGAAGAACTCGGGGACGATCAGGTGGATGGTCGGAGGCCATGGATCTGACCCTCAAGGGTTATAATCTCTTTATGGAAACGTGAGAGAACTAAATAGACGTTACAAACGAAGAGAGTAACCGGAATTGGATAACACTTGTCAAGAACAAAACGACAGGTGGAGAAAGCGGGCAGCAAGTGGCAAAGCAGAAAAATGAATCCACAGGTGATTTTCATGACAAATTTAATTTTTTACTTATCAAAAAAGAAAAGTATGATAAAGCGTAGAGAACACTATATTATTTTCGATTAATATCAATCTAATTTGTGAGACACATGGAACAGAAAAGAGAAAATGAAGAGATTTTTTTATTTTCAATAAAAATTTAAAGTTTGTCAAAATTCTAAACTTTAAAGAAACATTACCTTGTAAAAGATATAAATAAAAATTCATGCAAAAATATACTTTTAACATCAATAAAATCTAAAAAATATTTTAAAGAGCAACAAACCTCCCAAAATGGGAAAATATAAATCTAAAAAAAAACAATAATAAAATTTATATTTTTTTAAATAGGAAAGTTCAAAAACTTTCCAAAAAAACATGTATTAAATTTTTATAAACCGTGAAAATTCAAAAATATGAAAATTCAAAAAATAAATCTAAATCTAAAAAAAGCTTACCAATAAAATATTATTTTACTTAAATATAAATTTCTAATTTTTTTTAAAACATGTCATATTTTTTTTCAAAAGTTTTAAGAATTTTTTTTTTAAATAGAAAAACTACAAGAATTCTTTGAATTTTCAAATAATTTGAAAAAACAAGTTCGAAAACATTTAAGAAAAACTTACAATAAAAAAAATCCATTTTAGAAAACTTTAAAGATCCACTTTTTCTTTATAAACCTTTTTTTTGGGTGCCAAAAGGAAGTTGCAAGTAGAACCAAGCAGCTCAAACCACTATTACAGTAGGATTAAAAGTTAATTTTAGTTGCAAGTGTAACTTGCATCCAATTTCCTAGTAAGTCACACATTAGAAATGAGGGTTAGAAAATGTGGTTGCAACTGAAGTTAGCGAATCGCAATAAAAAAACACTTATAATCGAAATAAATGATCAATTATATACAATTATAGTTGCAATCAGTCATGTTGCATGATACCAAATAGCCCCAAAATCCAAAACAAACATATTTTTATCCATTCAAGTCAACTATGGATTTCATAGATGTTCACACAGACTAGGATTCGTATTATTTTCAATTGTATTTACAGAGAATCTAATTCCTTCAATAATCAACTTCAATTTCAATGTCAAAAGGATAGATATCGCAGCATATGGTTTCAACAACCAAGGTAATAGTTTTCCAAGTACCACTATACTTTTATTTATGATTAAATCAAATGTTTCCAAAAAAAAAACCAATTAAAACAATAGGAAACAACTTTCCAATTAAAAACATAACCTAAAATCCAACACAAATATAGCTATCTCCTCAAATAACATTTACTCAAAACAAACACAAAAACTTGAAAACGTAATCTCTAAACCAAAATTATATTGTTTAATAACAGTATGACTACCTCCTCATATAATAAATCAATTTATTAGACTATTATCAAATAGTAACTTAGCTGTCTCTTAGTTTGAGGATTATTGCCTAATTGGAGAGATAAGAATACATTTATTTCCAATTTAATTAGTTTTTTAAAAAAAAAACTTTAATATTATCATAAAATTATATTCACCAAATCTACCATGACATGCGAGAACCACAAGCAAAATCTACCACGGTATACGCAAAAAACCACGAGTGATTTGTGAAAACCGCAAGCTCGATTGTTGGATTCTTACTATGCAATTTAAAATTTAACACAAAAGAGACGGTTCATCTTTTCATAAAAAAAAAAGAAACAGTTCATTAATACTTCGATCCCACAAGACGTTATTGTTCTCCAAAAAACATTCAATCGTAAGAGACGGGAACAAAGACAGAAACTCCTATCTGGGTCTCAATACCCAGATACAAACATAGATCAGCGGGTATACAACTCCTCCTGGGCATCAGAAACAGATAATGTGGCAAATTTCATTGCATCGAGGGAGCAATTACGAGGAACAAACACCTAGATTATTATAGAGTTGACTGCAAACCGCAACTGCGGGCTAAACTAATTCTTCAAGCTGAACAGATGGTGTAAAAAAACCCACAAAAAACTAGACTATTTCTTGCAAATGAAGATTGGTCTATTGATGCATCTGAAGTTGAGATCATGATTATGACACTAGCCAAACTGCTGAATTGCACTCTTTAGTTCTCTAAAGCTCCGGCATACCAATCCCAGCTTTAACATCGTAAGTCTTCTCCAATACCACCTCGATAGGTGTATCTTTGGGGCCAACTGCACAATAATGAAATAAAACCAGCAACTTGATTAAGCGAAGCACAGTTCATGAACTAAAAGAGAAAATCAGTTTGCAGTAGCAGTTGCTGATTAAGAAGCAATAACCATATAATGAAATCAGAAATGACTAAAGAAACTCATGTGACAAGAGCTGGCATGTGTTTCAGCAAATAGTTGAACATTTACATATTTCTTCAATATTCTAGATCAAACTGAAAATATATGAGCAAAAGCATTTAAAATTTGTTGGAATCAGGAATCCCATATAATGATCCGCACTCTCCTACTCAGTGAGTAGTTGTCACAATCAGTTTTCTCAACCTTTCTTCCACAGCTCCCACATGAATCGACTCCGAAATTTTTTGAATGCCTCAATAAGCTTATGGATCACAATGCACACAATGGCTAGCATATCCAAGACCAATGCACATGAGCTGTCAGAAGTTTATCCTGTCATTGACTGGGGTCATGTATATCCGTTTTCCTACTTTCCTTTGCCTTTTTTTCCTTTTATTTCTTCTCCATGCTATTTTCCAAATTAAAACAGCAAAAACAAAAAACCTTTGAAGTAGTTCCATACACACTACATTAAGCCAAGAAGCACTATCCAATTCTATAATCACCAATCCTATAATCAAGTAAACCTAGGCTAACATGAGGTTAACTGCGTGGATCCTCGTGTGCCATCATGTTTTCTCTCCAGCCATCCCCTCGTTTTTCATTTCATAGAAATTTGCAACCTGTTTGAGATGGGGTCCGGCACTACATTGACAAGGCAATATTGATGACTCTGATTTATTCTGAACTTATTGTCCATGACTTTAAGTCTCCTTAATAAGATGCTAATCCAAATCCATCATCTCCTTCATAGACCCGGTCAATCATGAACCAAATTCTAGATTAAGCCACGAAGCACTATCCAAGCTCTATAATCACCAATCCTGTAATCAAGTAAACCTAGGCTAACATGAGGTTAACTGGTGGATCTTGTGTGCCGTCATCTTTTTTCCCCAGCCATCCCCCCTCATTTTTCATTTCATAGAAGTTTGCAACCTGTTTGAGATGGGTTCTGGCTCTAAAACGACAAGGCAATATGATTGAGTCTAATTTATTCTGAACTTATTATCCGTTGACTTTTAGTCTCCTTAATAAGATGCTAATCCAAATCCCTCATCTTCTTCATAGACCCGGTCAATCATGAACCATACAGCCTATAAAGCGTATCATTAAAGTTACTTTTAAAAGAATTGGATAGCCTGAAATTGGATGCTGAGAGGTACATACATTTTTTCAGTCTCCCTTATTTTGTGGAATTCAATGCGTGGATATTGGATATTGAAAGTAGATAAATTCTATTGAAACATTATGATTTACCTCATAACTGTTATCTCAAAATGTCAATTCTCAAAATGTCAATTCTCAATCAGAAAAGTGACTTCTCTTATATAGAGCCCAATGCAACTATTTACACGTGACTTGAAATCTTTGATACATTGGTCCTTTAAAGGACCCCTCTACCTGAATTTGATATGCATGTACATGGCGAAATGCTAAGAACGGTGTCATGATACATCTTGCATTATCAGCATCATATCCTTTCTAAACCACTTTTGGATACAAAATTGATAGCAATTGGGTTCTTGTTGGATGTATGGGTTTAGCTAGGATTTTTGCTCAACTTGTTTAGTCAGATAATTTGCTATTTCTCATGGACATACTTTAGACTGAAAGTTATAAACCCATAGGATAATTATTAATTAAACAATGACAATCATTATATAGCAGAAAACAAATCATGCAGTTGCATTAGCAGCCACATGCTCATGCGTAGGTATATGGATTACACAGCCGAAAGTAATAAGTGGCAGCATGTAATATGCATTTACTATGCATAACATGCGCAATTTAGACTTATTTCAAAACAGTTCCTGGAAGTTCATGGCTTTTCATATTTTTCTGAAATTTATATTAATTTTCCTTATAAACTGATGCCAACACATATGTGGTTTATACGGTATCAGCAAGCAAATTGCATATCAACATATACTATTTCTTTTACACATTGATTAAAGTCATATAATAATACAATAAGTTTATAATAGACTACAGACGCAATAGATGACAACTTATACACAGACATGGTAGTTGATCACTTTTGAACTACTAGTTTATGAAGAATCCAGTAGTTGCTCAACTGTCCATAGAAAATCCACATCAGAGTCTCTTGTTTAGGTTTGTCAGTTGTTTATATCAAATAATCCATGTCTATGCAATAACCTCAAATGCAATGTTTTAAATGTCGGATGTCGGGTTCATGTTGGTCGGCCAAAATTCATGTCGGATAGCGGAAATCGGGGATATATCGGGGGACATGAAAAAAATATCGGATTGCCATATCGGATAGGTTGATATAATATCATAAATGGAATCTTCACATACTTGATAATTATATTGTCTAAACTTATGAAAAAGTACATAACTTATTAATGTTAAGATCACTAACCAATTGTAGACACCTGATTCCCGAGTCGGGTTTTTCAAACTTGACCCAATAAGCTTAAAACCGCTTTTTCTGAAATTTGGCCGATATTTCTTGGCCGCAATGGCGCCCGACATACCAACTATTTTCCGACATGTCCCCGACATGACCTCAGAAACGTAATACGCATTGAAATGAAGGATATCGTGACGGCTAGGGTATCAAATGGCGGCCGATATTTAAAACATTGCTCAAATGTGGTCAGAAAATCTGCTTGTGGGGAATTCACTGTTATCGGCAGCCAAATTGTTCCCAAAAATTTCAACATGTGTGAATTTATGCACTTTGATCACCAGGCCACAAGTAATATCAAGTACCTTAACATTTAGGAATTAGGATGTATTCATCTATATGCCTTTAAATTTAAACGCTAGATTTCTCTTCAAACTTTTAATTCTAGCAGCACAACCTCTAAAGCACTAGGAAACGTACAATTAATGTTAGGGGTGGCATTATGGTCTTCATCCCTATCACTCTTAGCTTCTTACAGACAACAAAACATTAATTTTGACATAACATGCAGGTATCACGCGCGCACACACACACACACACAAATTTAAAATTAAAATGAGAAACAGCAAACAACAACTACAGGACCCTCTTCATATCTTAAAAACAGTTCCCATGGTAATCTACCCATAATGAAGTGACCCTTTAGATGCTGTATACATGCATTGTCATGAAACTCGTAGCTTGTATATGCTAAACGCAATGATCATGACTGGAAAGTAAGCAAAAGCACAACATAATGCCAACTTCAGCATAAATTTTCAATTCTGAGAGTACCTTCTGTAGGCCGCGGCTTTCTCCTCATTTTTAAGATCTCTGGGCGAGGGATTATGGCACCAGAAGCTTCCTGCCCGCGAGCAATTCTCACTTTGGCTCCATCTTCCATAAAGCGAAACCCAATCTTACAAGGTTTCCTGATTGAGAAAATATACAAATTAAGCACATGGAACTTATGGTGGTGAAAATTGCAAGTACTTTGCATTGTGATGAATATCAATAAAAAATCTTAAAATCATACCCAGAAACTGGGTCCAGAACTTGCACGTTTGACACATGAAGAGGAGCTTCAACGCTGAAGATTCCTCCTTCATGTCCTTGTCCTTGTTTAATGTGCTTCTTAACCTGCAAGGGAAAATTTTCATTGGTCAAATGCATATCTTTCATTATCATTATCATTATCATCACATAATCCTCTTCCTCAGAAATTCTCGGGGCCAGCTATGATCCTGACACCAACTTTTTAAGTTGGTATCAACCGACCAAGCAATCCATAGATAAGAGAGGGACAAGATGCTTGGATTCAAATATCAGTAGGCAATAGACTATCAAAAAAGTAATCAAGATTAATTTAATAAATAGCAAGAGGAAAATTTTAGAATCCAGTATATGTTGGAAAAATTAGAATCCAGTATGTGTTGGAGAGGAGCGAGCTCCACCCTAAAAAATCAGTCACAGCCTCATGCAATGACCCAAGAGTATGTTCCTTTAGAAGTACTCTCCTGTTTCTAGAATCACTACAGGTGCACGATCTGAGATGAGATTGCTGTAATTGCCCGCAGATAGTATAGGAAGAGAAGATATTTTGGAAATTTTAATGTTAAAGAAAGTAGTTTAAAGAAGCAGAAGATAATGGGACATTTATCTGACCTCTGCTATGTCCGTCTAGCAGTTGGATAGGTTGTAGTAATATAAGCATGGAATATGGATAAACGTGGCACAGCCGCACAAGTATGCAGATTTGACAAATCTTGAAATCCAAGAAATGGATGCACGAATAAAATTTTTTTAGCTTAAAAAAAATGTGAAAACAAACGGTACATATTTGCAACATAGATTTTAAAAGTTCTAGTGCTTGAAAAAGATGGGATAACTTGGGTAGTATATAAAAGATTACCACGCTAAAAAAAGCGGCTAAGTTCTATAGAATGCTCCATAAGTTAAATTAAATTGTGATCTAACATTCGTGCATTGTATATTTAACTCTTTGGTCTTATAGGTTAATTTCTAAGACATCTTTGATATGTTTGAGATATAGTACATATTTTTGGAAGTTACAGAGTATCGATCAAATATCCAAATATCAGATACGTATCTAATATGGGTATGCCTCCCTTATTTATGTGTTTGTGCAACATAGGTAACAACTAACGAGATAGCAGTGCAGTCAAAACAAATGCCAAACAAAAGAAAACTAAAAAATTAAATATGAATTTCCATAGGAGGCATAATCATGAAAGTATGGTTACTAAAACATATCATTGAGCTAATGTGGTTGCTCAAGCTATAAACAAGTCAGACATGTGCAACAATACATGTCTAATTAACCTTGAAACTCCTACAAGGCAAAATCTATGTCTAAATCAGTTGAAGAATGAGTTATAAAACTCAATGAATATAAGACTTGGAGAGGGTTCTTCTAACTCTTAAACCCCCTAAAGGATCCAACTGCATGAGAATTGCCATTAGACCTACCTCGTTTCCTCGTTAGAATCAAGAGCTGCTACTATATACAGGGCAATAGTAGCATGTCAAACTGCTTGACCAATATTGTAGACCTATCCATGTTCACATTTGCCAATTTCTAGTAGAGTCTAGTGCCTAAAATGCATTCTCAGAAATGTGATAAATCTCTATAGATTCAAGATCATAATCCACTTATACCTATTGCACATGAAACATGTCCACATGTCTCTCTCTTATTTTCTCTTTGGAAATTCATCTTTCAGGAGTGAATGTTAAGTTTATTCCCCAAAGGAAATAAAATAAAGGTCCAAATTAAGGAATAATATGGTCTGATTGATCATATGAGACAACTAAATATTTTGGATTAAACAAAATATTCATGATTAGTGTGCTTATATAGAATACTTGTATTACACTTTTTACTTACCTGCTTGTTTTGATAGTTTTAAGATCTATCTAGTTATTACCACCAACACGTAGACCTGAGAATATTTGGGAATGCATGGAATGTGTGATTCCTAAAACAAGCACACCTTATTCTTATATATTAGTGTGCAGTTGGAAAATTTTAGATAAGAATTGTTACTATCATCTTCTCTCTAGACTAATCTCCAGAACATTAATCTACCAAAATCTCCTCTTCTACAGCTTGGATGACAAGTACAACAAGAAGATATAGCATTAAAGAATATTATCTCCTTGGAATGTTGCATAAGGTGAGTAGGTGGCAGCAAGGTTAGTCTTGCTCATCTCTCCATCAAATGCGGGCTTTTAAACTTCCTTTTACTTTATTTAAATTAAATTTGATCCTTATTTCTGATAGATCAATGCGCATTTAAGGTTTTAACCTAAACAATTGCCAAATTCCAAATCCCAATAAACCTGATAGGCCAAGCAACCTGTGAAAATTACAAACTGCCTTATTGGTCATGCAGTTTAAGCTCCTTACGAAGAAACAACACTCTAAAGTTCTCCTAGCCTTTGAAAGAATCCAGAATAAAGGAATATATGATAATTTGCCATTGACAACTAAATCATTTCATGATTTTAATCTTTCCAGCATAAAAACTTAAATGAAAAGTTTCAAAATCAGTTCATGGGTAATTCAGTTCATCTAAAACCCAGGTTATATTGATATTATCTATTCTCATTTGTACTGTGAACTCAAGCACATAGTACTTCATCCCCCAAAGAACCCTTGTTTTATGATTATCCTACGATATTCAATAAAATTACTGGCATGACTACAAATTTGAGCAAATATCTATTTCAACGTCGCTTGTTGCTAAACCCAATCTTTAGTTCTATATTCTTATATTTAAAGAATAATAAAGAAAAAAACCGTAATTACCAAATTCTTTCCTTCGACAACGACGCGGTTCTGGGAGCGGATTACTTTCTTTATCATCCCGGTCTCGCCTTTGTCTTTTCCTCTTATAATCATCACCTGCAATCAAAACAAAATCATAAAAAAATCAAAAAATTTAAAAATTTGAAGAGAGAAATGGAGAGAGAAATTAGCAACTAACATTATCGCCCCTCAAAATTTTCCATTTTGGGATGAGTTTTTGAGCCGCCTTCCAACCCATTCCCCCTCTCTCTCGCCCTCGCTTCTTTTCTTCTCCCCTGGAAGTGAAGCAAAGAGCAAATGGGCCCTATTCTTTCAAAATTGGACCCCTGTTTAATTGATGAAAATGGTCCTTGACCAGCCCATAGAGAATTTTTATTAGCCTGATAGTTTAGTTACCTAGTGCAATCTCAATTTAGCTTACAGCAAAAACTGCATAAGAAAATTTACATACATGCCAACTTGATAAAAAAAACCAAGAATATGTGCAACCATGCTAGAAGCAATCAAAGGAGCTAGCACATGAACAATTACCCCTTTCCCTAAACAAGATAAACCAAGCTGCTACCAAATGTATACTCACTATCACTGAACTTCAGGATGATGAGCTATCTAAATCCAACATAGTTTGAAAAATGAACACTTTTCATAGGGCATTATGCTACAACGGGACACACGTGTGTATGTTCAGCCAACAACAGTAAAATAATGCACCACAATGAAACTTGTCCCTCATTTATGTAAAATATTTACAGCTCCACTTCATCATCATTTCCAAAACAAAACAAAACAAAACAAAACCAAAAAAAAAAGGAAAGGAAAAGAATGTAGAAGGGGGAAAATATAAGAAAGGTTTTTATATATATTCACCAATGGTGAAGGCTCTCTTGGGCGATACTCTGGTAATCCACCCAAAAAAGAAAACATATGCGAATAAAATGTAAAAGCCTTCCTTCATATCATAATAAACCCAATAAAAAAGAAGTATAAAATAATAAGGAAGCCTTAATTTGAAAAAGGACATTTTAGCTGATGTTTTACTGATTTCGTTTCATTAATTTAACATTCAGACATATCTAATCAATAAAAAGGGGACCTGAGCACAAAAGTCGAAGTTCACACAGAAATATTGAATCCCTAACAAATCATATCCAAGGTGGAAAATACTTGGCAATGGCATTCACTTCAGTAACATGTATTTCACCAAATTACATCATGGAGCTTACAATGTTGAACACTAGTCTTAAGGGAGGCTTGCTGGCCTTCGCTGATGATCATATCCACAGGAAAAGGCTCTTCCAGGAGTTTGACATATAAATATGATCAGTTCAGCAACCAAAGATCTAGAGAACGTTTCGATATGGATTCCGTCAATCATGATATATCCAACACTAACATAAGCATTTTGCATATAGATTTCACCAGTTCAGGAAAGCAAAACCCATAACAAGCAACAATTTACGATGTTGCAAAGTTCCATATTTTCTACTTGTGGTGAATTTCACTGTGCAAATATGTATGTAAACATGCAGTGAAACATTGCTACTAGTGAACCTTTTGCATTAGTATCAGTATACAGAAGATAATAAATATACATAAAAAGCAAAGTATATCTACTTTGAATATGATAATATTTCACTATTCATGTACTTGATATGATGTCAATTTTTTTCCATTATACTTGAGAATTTAGAAATCCAAAATCATGTCAGCGAACACAATTTATTTGTAAGTTGGTGTTTATACTCCACATCAAATAATCAAATGGCTAAAATTAGGTCATCGAGTCTGGGAGTATTCATTCGTATCAAGTGTTCAGGTGTTCATAGAAATCTTGGAGTTCATATATCAAAGGTATTCACTAAACAGTAACCTTTTTGTTTTTCAATTAGCAATTACATTTCTTGGAGTTCATATATCAAAGGTATTCACTAAACAGTAACCTTTTTGTTTTTCAATTAGCAATTACATTGATTACTTACCAACTGTGCTGAGTATTCACTAAACAGTAACCTTTTTGTTTTTCAATTAGCAATTACATTGATTACTTACCAACTGTGCTGATTATTTGAATTGAAAAATTTTAGCCTATTCTAGGATTTATATTTATCCCACTTCTCATCAAAACCGAATTAGCTAATAACCCATCAAAATCACCACACCCTAATACATATCCATAAT
Source organism: Asparagus officinalis (assembly GCF_001876935.1). Classification (NCBI taxonomy): domain Eukaryota; kingdom Viridiplantae; phylum Streptophyta; class Magnoliopsida; order Asparagales; family Asparagaceae; genus Asparagus; species Asparagus officinalis. Next base: position 5,847,546 of record NC_033797.1, read on the forward strand.
GAAATCATCAAAAAATTAGATTTTTTTTGGTAAGATAATTTTCTGATGACATAAACCACCATAAATGGGGTCCACGTCGACAGTACTAGCTCTGATCTAGGGTTTTAGCCGCGACGATCACGACCAAAACCCAAGCTCAGATCTAGGGTTTCAAATGGAGGGGAAGAGAGAGGAGACAGTAGAGAGAGAGAGAGAGAGAGTAGAGGAGAGGAGGAAGAGACTACCTGCGATGGATCGAGATCGAGATCGAGATCGAGATTTTGAGGAGTCAGGACTTCGACACGAGCGTGAGAGAGGGAAAAAAAAGAGAGTAGTCGGGGTTTCGAGGGGTTACGGGTTTTGTGGGGGTGAGGATTTGACAAAAACCAACAATTGTGGTGAAATTTGAAATACACACCTTTGGGCTTTTCAAGTTCACTCCATAAAATGATTATGATTTACGATCATGGTCAAAAGTTGGGCCCAAAAATGATATTTGGATTTGAAATGCTCAGAATTTCAAATCCAAGCCCGAATCAGCATTTCCAACCACAGCCTGCATTGCCAAACACAGCCCAAAGGAATTGTAACTTTGGTATTCTTTGGGCTTTCTGCACTCCATAGTATTAGTTTAGATATTATGTCTGATTACCTTGTCTTGTGCTCTCTGAGTTGATTTTATTTAGTTGTAATGTATCATTTTCAACTGCATAGGTTTGGACAACGTGACTAAAAAGCCGTGTTGCGCGCCCATTGTGAAAAATTTTCAGTATGCAACCTAATTTCTATCACTCATCAAATGCATGCATACCCCTTGCAACAGTTTGTTTGGTACTAGAGTATCATTGTGAAAATTTAGTTGTCATTGGTGCTTAAACGCTACCAGAACAAATACCGCAGTAGATTTTCAAAAGATAACAACAATTTACATCTCATTTATACGTAATAATCAGACATAAAAGAAACACTAACTTCTACTTATAAGAAACAGAAATGGACCAAAAACAGTTCAACCGAACAAGATGTTACATGTTTATAGTTAAAAACAACTCAGAACAAAATTGCAGTAAATCTATTTGTACAAACTTGACCTGTTAAAAAATTTGCCTCGTCAGACGAGTTTCAGAAAATAAACCATGCAAATGCTCACCAGAAAACGTGTGAGTGTATATGCCTGGACGATAAAACAACATAGAAATGCTGAAGAAAAATCTGAAAAAATGGGTTGCCCCGTCGGATTTTTACATAAAATTAATGCTAAGTTCCTCATAAAATAGAAAAGGCAGGGATAAAATAAAAAAGAAAAAAAAGGTAAGAATGTCTAACCTTTTCCCCCCTCAATCAAACCGAGAACAACCATTTCAACAAACAACCTGTACTATCTAATGCACTATCTTTTTAGATAGTCTGACTTTAGCTAATGAATTGGTGAATAATCAAAAAAATCATTTATAAATTCCTTCTCACTATGTCTTTGACAGTGTAGTGATACTCTATTATATTCATCTTGCAACACAATGAGGACATTTTTGTATATATTATTGCCCATTTCTGATGAAACAAAATTTTGCAGGTACCATCATATATCGACATAGCACATGTTGCACCATCCAGTCTCGTCAGTCTCACACTACGCGTGATATTTCTTTGGAGATCCCACCTGAATATATTTTAAGATATCTCCCACCTTTTTAAGACTATTCTAAAAAAGATAGTTTGGGAATTAAGTGATATTTCCAAACATTTGCCGAGTTATCTGTAAATGGACTGAACTTGTTATATCTTTGATGGGAGTTCTCCGCATCAGGGCCCTGACGTGAATGACTTAATGGGGCAGTCGACTTCTTCTTGAAGGTCAAGTAATTAGAATAAAAGGAGAAGTCAGGTTCATGAAAAAAAACCATTTTTAATTTTTTTTTTAATAAAATCCGTCGATTGCAGCTCAAAAAATGATCTTGTCGTTTACGTTGATGGTTAATTGAGCTTTAAAGTTTAAACTAAGCTTTGTAACTCTATATCATCGTTAAGAGTTCATAGGTTCTTGTGGGCGTGCACACGATGTTGTGTTTGATATAATTAACTTCCATTTTCTGTTGTGCAACCTAGGGTTATAATTTCATTATGTTGTAGTGACTGTTGTTATGGTGTTTCTGTAATTAATAAATGTAAACATCAAATAAACCATGTAAGGCTTCAACAATTGACACTGAGGGAAAGAAACCTTTAACTGATGGGTGAATAGGACTATAACTTGTTGCTGAAACCGAAGTATGCTAATCACATTTATTTTTGTAACTTGTCATCTTAAATTTTGCACAAAGAGCATGCTGTTTACTATATGCATATAATTCAGTAATTATTTCTAATATTTTTATTACAATCTAATGTAATTTAGATTTAACGTTTTCAGATGAAAATTCTTTTTACAATTTCTTTTACATACAAGAAAACAAGCTGTTTAAAAAAAATTGAAGATTGCAAAGTGAACAATATTATTTGGCATTGAAATATTACAACCCTTATAATCTACTAATGTGACTCACATGCATCGCACGTATTACATACTAGTATAATAAAAAGAAAATATTGAGACAAAGTTGATCTATTTTAAAAGTTTCTCCACTAATAATTACACGGCATTCGTTTGCATCCATACCTGCAATCCAGGCAAAAATGTAACAAAGTACAAAACCGATGGCAAAACCGTAATCATGCATTAAAATATTGCCACATAGAAGCTGCAATGGAATCTCTTAAACACTTCCCTCTTTGTTCATCTTCATCCTCGTTCACATCATCTTCAACCGATGAGTTTTCATTATCATCTTCTTCCCCTTCAAGGAAATCATCTTTTGGGTCGGTACCCCTTAAAAAATTATGCAAAATACAACAAGCTAGGATAATTTGATTTTGTACTTTAACACCATAATTCGGTTCAGTTGAGCTCACTATGATGGGAATTTTTTTTAATATGTCAAATGCTCTTTCAATGGCATTACGAAATGACGCGTGTCTTAGGTTAAACAGCTCATGTTGAGTCCTTGGTGGATTTCTTGAATACTCATTCAAATGGTAGTGTTCCCCTCTATAGGGTGGAATTATTCTACTTCTTAACTTGTATCCACCATTAGAGAGATAATATTTTCCTAAAAAAATTCATTGTGATTAATAACTTATAAAAAAAGGGTTTCATTGTGCTTAGTAGATTATTCAGGATTAATGATTACCTTGAGGGATTTTAAGTGGAAATCGTTGTTGTAAAGCGTTTTTTAAAATTCTGGAATCAGATGCAGTATCTTCTCACCCGAGTAAGACATAAGTGAATTTCAAGTCAAATGTGCAGGCAGCCAATACATTTTGTGTCGGGTGATCTTTCCTACCACGATATTTAGGAGCGTCAGTAGGAGAAACCTTTAATCGGATGTGTGTTCCATCTATTGCTCCAACACAATCCTGACAATATAGGGAGTAATTAGTTAAATTCTAATTTTAACAACCTATACAAAGATAAGAATTTGTGAAATTTATCATCACCTTGAAATATGGATCAAACTTTGGATTGTTCAGTATCTCTGGAGGAATTTGTGCTCCATTGGGTTGCACTAAAAATATCTCTTCCAACTCTATCATAGCTCTTAAAACATTATAAAAATGACGACTCACACTCTCTCCAGATCGTCCAAATATCTTACTAACCTCACGAGTAGTTACGTTGTGTCCCAACATATACAAAAATTTTGCAACTTGTTCCTCAATAGTAACTCTTTGAGTTCGTTTAAGCCCGCCATCTCTCTCCAATATTCCACATAATTGATGAAAAGCCGGTGGATTCATTCGGATCATTTCTCTACATACAACCCTTTGTGATAATATTTTTCGCACCATATTAGTTACTTTTCTAGGCTCTTGGGGTTCACTATTTAATCTCCTTCTATTTTCTCTTTGTTGTATGAACCAATAAGCAATCACACGAAGAGCATATCCAATTGCACAATGGCATGCATGTTGAAATTTGACTCATGCTTCATCCATTATCTATGTGAGGATATGAAAATAACACAATTAGAATAGAAAATTAAGAATCCTTAATTATACACAAACTAATGATAAATTTAGAAGCTCTTATTACAATACACGAATTAGCTTATCATGTAATTGTTTTTTTTAAACGCCCCGGAAATTTCCACTAGCGAATGGTTTAGTGATTGTCTCGTCAACTAATCGTTGTAAATTCCTTTCCGACATCATAACCACTAATCCAGTAGAACAACATAAAATGGTAATTACAAATGGCATAACAACCTGAACAACTTACAAATTTTAAGGCGTGGCAAAGTGATTTAAACTTGGAAATATCAATGATCTAAATTCATCCTACAGGCTGGAATTATTTGAAAGCTAATGGTAACTGATATACAAGTTGAACAATTCCCATGGATGACTTCTACTGGATTTTGAATACCAGAAAAATTTATTGGACAGTATGAAGCTTCGATGTAAGATCGACAATGGATTATATTCGGTTGTAGCTGTCTCAATGTCGAATTCTTTTCTAGAAAGTTTTTTAGTCATTTACTCTCAATCTTTAATTTGATTGGGATCATGACAAATTGTTGTCAGATCTTAGAATTGTAGTTCCTAATGATCTGGTCTATCACTTAAAAAGAGTACTGACCGAACAAGGTGTATCTACAACAACTTTGGCCAATATCATACATGACAACTTCCAATGATTAAGCTATACACTTTTCCTACATATATGACTTGAATTAATGAAATTTTTTTGAAGCATGGACACGGGACTATACCAAAATGAGAAATTACACTCTAAGAAGTGTTGTATCTTTATCCTAAATCAAGCAGAATCTATCTAAAAAAGTTCAGAAGCAAAATTGTGTGCAATCGAAGAGAAATAGAGATAAAGCTCAAACCTAAAGAATCAACGTCGACGAGGCTGAATGATGCGGGATGGCGCTGGGTGATGGGGGGGGCACGGGGAGAGAGACCGCGTAGGGAGTGAGACCGCCGAGAGAGCACGGGAGGGAGAGAGTGCGAAGAGAGGAAGGCGACTGCAAAAAATGGGTAGATCACAACTCTTTTATTTAGGACAAAGTTTCAAAACCAATCCTTTTGCAAAAATATTCCCCAAAAACGACCTGTTTTAAATTTAATTATCAAAACCGACCTAGTTTCAGCCTCAACTCCCATGAAATTTTGTTATGTAAAAAACTTTAACTCCCGTGAAGTTTGGAAACCTTTTTCGCTAAAACCGACCCAGTTTCAGCCTCAGGGCTGAAACTAGGTCGGTTTTGATAATTAAAGTTGAAATAGATTGTTTTTTAAAAATAAGTTCCAAAACTTCACGGGAGTTGAACTCCCATGAAGTTTTTTACATAACAAAACTTCACGGAAGTTGAGGCTAAAACTAGGTCGGTTTTGATAATTAAAGTTAAAACATGTCGTTTTTGGGAATATTTTTGCAAAAGGGTTGGTTTTGAAAATTTGTCCTAAATAAAAGGGTTGTGATCTACCCATTTTTTGCAGTCGCCTTCCTCTCTCCGCGCTCTCTCCCTCCCGTGCTCTCCCGGTGGTCTCACTCCCTGCGCGGTCTCTCTCACTGGGAGAGAGACCGCGTAGGGAGTGAGACCGCCGGGAGAGCACGGGAGGGAGAGAGCGCGGAGAGAGGAAGGCGACTGCAAAAAATGGGTAGATCACAACCCTTTTATTTAGGACAAATTTTCAAAACCAACCATTTTGCAAAAATATTCCCCAAAAAACGACCTGTTTCAACTTTAATTATCAAAACCGACCTAGTTTCAGCCTCAACTCCCGTGAAGTTTTGTTATGTAAAAAACTTCATGAGAGTTTAACTCCCGTGAAATTTGAGAACTTTTTTCGTCAAAACCGACCCAGTTTCAGCCTCAGGGCTGAAACTAGGTCGGTTTTGATAATTAAAGTTGAAACATATCGTTTTTTAAAAATAAGTTCCAAAAAGTGTTTGTTTTGAAAACTTGTCCTTCTATTTATTTTGATGGAGGACAAGATTGTAATTACATTTTACTTACACTTTCCACCGTTCCCCTCCATCTACCCCCGGGGGGGGGGGGGGGGGGAAAGGTTAAAGTTTGCACCTCCCCCCCCTCTCTACCTCCTCCCAAACACACTGTGGAGCAGCAAACATTTCTCACTCCTTGTGCCCTAAAACCCCAAACGGACAGAAATTGTAACTTTTCAATCCTCGATCAATGGCGGCAGCCGACGGCGGCGACTCGAGCCCGACAAATCCAACGGGGGATTGAAGGAGAGAGTAGAGAATCGATGGCTGAAGATCAAGGAGCACGCTGAGACGTACCCGTACGTTTGGGGCTCGTACATCTTAGTCTACCGGCGGCTCGGCGCGTAACATCAGCCTACAGGTGGACGAAGCTCCGGCGAACTGAGAGTCGGGTTCGGATCCTTCAAGAGAGGCTCCGGAAGCTCGTCGAGGCTGAGGAATCCGCTTCGGGTTCGGGATCCAATGGCTCTGGTTAGTCCAAGACTGGATCTTGAGGAGCCGGGTCAGTTCTTTACTTCATATTTTATACCGTTGGAGAATTAGGTCTTATTGATAATATCTTCTCTTGAGATTTTATTCAGGGTTTGTGAAATTTAATAGCATGGCAAGGTTTTGTGGATATAAATTAGTAGTATATTACGAACAAATTCATGAGATCATCAGATACGCATGCTAGATGCACATCTTTCATGTGTTTGAGCTTTCATTTTAAAGCAGATCCTGGTAAACTCTGGATTAGCTCCTGCGCAGATTTATCCTAGCAAAAATATTTGAGTTTGGGCACATGTTTAACTTTTTCTGACACTCTTAAGAGTGGCTTTCTTGTTCTTGAAAGTGCTCATCCACTGCCCACTGGACCAAAGTACTTGTCTTATCAAAGCCATTCCTTCATTAGCCAATCCCAATCTCCAAAGATTTGTTTTTGAGAGGGATCAGATTAAGCAAGAATAGTGCACAGACAAGATGATGTGTTTCATGACACTGTCACAATGCAATGAATTCAATTTATATCTTTCAGTAATTTGATTTGTCCACCTTGTTGCTTAATTACATTTCTTGCCTGCAGCTTTTAGTTGTCTATTTGCTTAAGTTTGATAATATTGAGTAATGCCAACTACACTACAAATTATATGCCATAAATAAGATGCAGAGATGTATAGTTCTTTCTTGTCAATTGTTATCGCAAAGTAAGAGGTTTTAATAAATCGTACTTTTGTGTTTCGGGGTAATCAAAGCCTATAAAGGTATAGTATACCTCTAATGATAAGAATGTATAAGCATATGAGGATTCCCATCCGTTGTAGGTATGCCAAAGTTATCTCCGGCCAGTATGGTTTGCGCAAAAAAACCAAGAAATCACATTATAGAACATATTTCATATAAATTTTCCTTTACTCTTGTTTGCTTCCCACTTTGAAATCCGCCCCGCAGGTGGGGTGGGGTGTGGTGTTGTGGTGCGTGGGGGGTGGGGTGGGGTGGGGGTGGGAGGGGGTGTTGATGGCCCTCCCATTGGTTGATTTGACTCAATTTTTTGAGAACCCAATTCAGAGGTTTTTGTAGGAAGTCATTTGAAAACCTATTTTAGATGGTTTCTTTGTTAGATTTCCCCACACTCTCTCTGGGAAATGAACCAAACAGCCATAGACATCATGTATTACATAACTTTCTCTAAAACTTTGGCATTACGATCATTTCCTCTACACACAGTCAAAGTAGGCTACCTAAAAATAGATCTTTTGCCCAGTATGTTATGTTATGACCTAATTTCATTTTCTCGGGATGGAAATATAATATTCTTATATTTCTAAGACGAAACAAATTAGCGGCGACTCGAGCCCGACAGCTCTTTGATCTCGAAGTATCTGATAAATCAAGTCTTGTTGGTGCACACTAATTCCAGCAAGTTGCACTCCAAATAAGGCGTTTTTCACTTCAAATAAAGTGTTTTGAACAGTACATATATGCATATTATTGGTTTTTGTGGTGTTCCTATCAAAATGGTGGCATTTGCTAAAAGGGAGAAAATGAATTAATCGTGGCTTCTGCTGTTAACTGGAAAATTTGCTAGTGCCTGAAAATTGCAAGTCTTCTGCCCTAATTTTGGCAATAGTTTTTGGCACCCTTGGGGTGGGGGGCGGGGGGTGAATTACTGATTAGGGTCTCAAGGTCAAAATAGTGCAATAAAAATTGAGACAAGCAACAAACCACAAAATGAACAACAGTAGAAATAGAGATAGAATTAGGAATCGTTATCCTTGTGACGCGCGAAGTGTTAATGAGGTTCGGTCCGCTGACCTACATCCCCGCTCCCCACTCTCGAGGAGAAATCCACTACACAATCCGGTTTGGAAGCCGGAACTTCTTCTACACAACGATCTCCTCACGATCTCACAACTACACAGTTGATCTCCACTAGATCATACTCCCACACAATTGACCTTCACAAGATCAAGCTCTCAAACAGTAGCAATGGTGTAAAAGCTCTCTCTTTACAAGTCCTTATGGCAAAGAGAAAGATTAAACTGAAGCTGGGATGTGAACTTGAGAAAACACAGAAAACAAGTTTGTAAACAAAATCTCTGGTTTTTTAAAAGCTTGGGACAATGAGGAAGAAGGAGTGTATGAGTTTAAATAGAAGAGAGACAGCTGTTTGAAATCCATACCCTAATCCCCCAAAATCTGGAAACAATCAACGCTGAGATTGTGTACAATCGGCGCTGAGATTGTGTACAGAAGACCGTTTGAATAAAGCGGCGGTCGACCGTGCTATTTTCGCGGTTGACCGCGAGACAGCTCAGAAACTGAAAAAAGGTCCAAAGACTTCTGCGGTCGACCGTGGCGGGCTCAAGCTCACGGTCGACCGACCGTGAAAGTTTCTGCTGCCCACTGACGAATGAACTCAGGCGCGGTCGACCGTGGCGGTCGACCGCGAACTGATACATACAAAAACACTGTTTTTGACTTTCTTAAAAAATCTGTAAAATATTCATTTGACTTCTAAAAATTGTGAAACTTTGTAAAATATTTTTAACACTAAAAACAAATTGTTTGAAAAAAGAATTTTGCTAATAGGTCATCATACTTGTGAAAAAATAGTATTTTGTGAAAACGCTCAAAACTATAAGTATAAAAACGTGTGTGTGATATCCCAATAGCTTCAGATGAAATCTAGACAACTTGCCTATATTTTAGCACTAGAGAGAAAATAAAACTAGCTAATATCCTCACATAGAATACAATTCTTTGAGTCTTGATATAACTTGAGTTTGATGAAGCTTCTTATTGCATTTAGTGTTCTTGAATGAACGTTGCTTCATCACTATGCCTCCTCCTCCTTTGGATATCATCGTTGTAGCGCTTATTCTATCCAATCCTCCATGCATGGCACTAACATGCTTGATATATGTATTCACTACATTTTCACTCAACAAGCCATTAGTACTGATAATGGTGATTGTAAAACATCATCAAAACATAAGGGCTAACATTATCTACAGTGCATGGTAATAACTTGATAATTCTCATATGCGATCATAGTGAAAACAACATCGTGGAATGTTGTATCAAAATATGAGGTCTTTCCTCTGCCACCTCAATTACATTTAGGGGCTGTTTGTTCTCATGTATTTTCTGGGTTTTGCATTGAAAAATGGGATCTACGAGCCTGAGCAAGAAATATATAGACCATGTAAGGATCAGCCTTCTGACAGTTTCTTTGCAGATGTTTGAGCGGTTCTTCGATTATTCTATGCTTTGCAAATATAATCTAAGATTAACATTTCGATCCAATTGCATTTGCCCCCCTAAGAAGTTTGGCACCAATTAATAAGACACGTTTCTTTTATGTTTATGATTTGCGAACAGCTAAATATTTCATGTTTTATGAATATAAACTATGCGCGCTAATCAAATCTTATGTAAAATCATTGATCCAGTTTACAGAGTTGAAGAGCTTCATTCATATAGGGTGATAGTTATGACGATTTTAGACTGAAGATGTTCCTTGTGTTAAATGTATCATGCATACGCGGTCATGTTTTTTGTTTCTTATCACCTAGGAACTTCCTACAATCATCATAACAAGTAGAAGAAATAAATTAAATAAATATTTTTTGTTAACTTAGATCCTATGTAGACACGTTGCAAATGAATTTATGATCACCACGTATGTCAACTTCTATTGAAGAAACTTTCAGTATAACACGGAAGATATTGACAAAAAAGTAAAGTTTGGAAGGTAAAACTCACAGCTATTTAGGTAGTGAATATATTCCAACCATTAGTAGTTTTTCTCCCCAATTTTCACTGTATTTTTCTGATACGGCTACTCCTTAATGCATACTGCCTATATCTGTCAATGTTAGATTAAATAACCTGATAGTGTTGGAGATTGGAAATTCCAGTCCATCTTGATTGGGGGGATCGAAAAAAAATTTCCGCCTGCTTCAATAAGTCATTCAAGTGAACTGAGATAATTTTCTCATTTGGTATGGAATTTTTTCATTAGTGAAATATTATTCCCGAATATGTTCTATAGGATATTGCTCAGGTGGGTGAATATTATCTGTAACAATCTTCAACATCCGCATGAATGATTTCTGCAAGGTGGATTAAATATTTTTGTCCCTGGTTAGGGGTTCATCTTTATTTCATGCTTTACAAAAAGAAAACTTGTGAGTTTCTTTTCTGCCTTTTAAGTTTTTATACATGTAAGTTTTATACATGTAATATTTTGCCAAACATGAGTACTTTCTTAACATGCTGAGTTTCTTAACTTTCCTTTCTGCATCAATTATGCTAGCAATTGATATGCATACATTGTTCCATGTATGTTTTCTTGCTTTGGTTTTGGAGGATTTATTTCTTTTAGCTTATAAGTTATCTTTTTGACATCTCTTGAATTTTGTAAATTTTTTATGAAATTTATATGTATAGAAAAATCATTTACTTGATTAAACCTAATTTATTTAGATAAGCTTATAAGATAGATTTTGTTATCTAGGGTTTGTTAGTTTATTAGTTACGGTTAGAGGGAAGTTTGGGTTTCGGGTTCTTTATATTATTTTGATTAATACTCCTGTTATGATTAATGTAGGTAATAGACTCCTTCGCCTTTCAGGAGACCCAATAACAACAATATTAGAACCAAATCAATGAATGGATTTAAAAACCGTTATCTCATCTCACATCATTACTCTAATATTTGTGATCACTTGATGAAGGTTTTTAAAATCTTCGTTATTTTACACACATTAATGACAGTCAAATAGTCCCTTTGCTAATTTTGGTCGTTAAAGACATGATTTCTTGTAGTGTAATGACAATGATTCTTAATATCATATGACTTTACGTTGTAAAGAGTTAAATATTAGAGAGAGATATTTGAGAGAATGAATTGAATTCAATAAATTAACATAATACAAAGGACCCTTTATATTGGGCTTGAAAGGAATTTAGGAAGGAAACTAATTACCTAATTACACAAGGAAACTTCCTCTAATCAACTACGTAATTAATATCTATAATTACAATATTATTTACTTCCTAATATCGACTCACGCTAACACTCCCCCTCAAGTTGGGGCATACACATCAACCATGCCCAACTTGCTAAGTGAGTCGTAGAATGCTTTTTTCGAAATCCCTTTTGTGAGGATATCTGCAACCTGCTCTTTGATGGAGACGAAAGGAAAGCTAATAAGGTTGACATCTAGCTTTTCCTTTATGAAATGACGATCAACCTCCACATGCTTAGTACGATCATGCTGGATTGGATTCTGCGATATATCAATGGTTGTCTGGTTGTCACAGTACAGCCGCATAGCGTTTTTAGGTTCAAAACCCAGATCACACAATAAAGCTTGCAACCATAACATTCGCATACTCCATGAGCCATCCCCTTGTACTCGGACTCAGCACTCGATTTAGCCACAACTTTTATCTTCTTGCTCTTCCATGTAACAAGATTACCTCCTACAAAGGTAAAGTACCCTGAAGTCGACCTTCTATCAGTAACACTCCCGGCCCAATTTGCATCGGTAAAACCACAAACTTCGAGACAATCATTGTGTTTAGAAAACATCACTCCTCTTCCTAGGGATGACTTCAAGTATCTCAAAATTCTGATTACTACATCCATGTGACTCGCACTTGGATTATGCATGAACTGACTCACCACGCTGACGACATAAGCTACATCTTGTCTAGTATGAGCCAAATAGATTAAACGCCCAACCAATCTCTGATAGCGGGCTCGATCAGTCGGTATTTGGTCTGGATACTCTGCTAAGCAATGATTCTGTTCAATAGGAGTGTCAATAGGCTTGCAATCCATCCATGTGACTCGATCAGTCGGTATTGTCATACTTGATCAATTTTTGGTTGATGTATGATTGTTATACGTTGGCCCCCCTTAGAAAAAATCCTAGCTCCGTCACCGTTTGCAAGCTCAAATCTATTAAGTTGGTTTTAGGGTTAATTATAGAAAACTCCCATGAACTTTTGGGGAGTCACACACACAAACACAAGAAGAAGAAGAAAAAGATGAACAAAAAAAAAACACTTTATTGTTAGTACAATTAAATACATGAACTTTTTGGTGAGTTGCATATAACCCTCATAAACTACTTTGTTTCACTAAATTTTACATGAAAATTTCTTATCTAATCTTCAATGTAGTACAATTAATTCCAATGTGTCACCGATAAGCACATGACAAAACAATAAAAGAAAAAAAATTTCATTCTTTGATCCCCCAAAAAAATACTTTTATTAAAAAGACAAAGAGGTAATTTTTAAGGACTAAGGAACTATTTTCATCTTTTTTTCTGGCACACGTGTGCCACACGAGATATCAGAATTGATGATACTAATTTGAAGATTAAATTAGAAATTTTCATGTAAAGTTTTAGTGAAATAAAACAATTAATTAATGGAGTTACCTGCAACTCCACAAAAATCCATTGGGGTTTTAGTATAATCAAAAAGTTGACAGGGTTTAATGCAAATCCCCAAATGGAATAGAAACAGTGGCTACGCTGTAGCAAGAGTTGTAGCAAGAGTTGGATGTCATCGCTTTTCTTTCCACTGAATCGATGTAAACTTTTTTTCTCTTTTTGCCAGAAGAAGTGGGAGTGGGTTGACTTCTGTGAAACTTAAATTTTTTTTGCCAAGGAAGAAGTGGGAGCGGGTTGACTTATATATGTTAAAAGTTTGGATGATTGATTTTTCATTCGCCATGTGAAGCTTGATAAGCTTTGTAAATTCTTCTTGTTCCAATATGGGTTTACACTGTCCAGTGTTTATTTCTTTTTTAAGTTCTTCCTTTAAATAATAATGAGTTTGCTTGGGCAACCTTTGTCCAAATTTTCTTCTGGCTCTTGAGCCTTCAAAGATTAAAGACAAAGGATAGATTAGTTATCCAAGGATGACGTACAGACTCCTCATGCCCTTTTTGCAATGATGAGGAAACTCATGACCATTTATTCCTGCAGTGCTCTCATGCTAATCAAATATGGACTCATGTTCTCTCCAAGATTGGTATTGACTCCCTCCCTACCAACATCAACCTATGCCTTGCCATTTGCTCTGACATGTCCATCCAGCCATCCGTTCGTCTTCTTTGGGGCATCTGCTTCCCGGCTATATGTTGGGTCATTTGGAAAGCTAGGAATGATCGCATCTTCTCTAACCTGATTTACTCTCCTCAGCAAATCATCTCCAAAGCAGTTAATTTTCTCATTTTCTGGTCAGGTGTCTCCTCCTCCAAGAAGACAATCAAGCTGTAGCGGCTAATCCGCTCCTCTGGGCTGCCGGAGATTATGGAATCAAGTGAAGATAGTAATATGATCACCTGATCGGGGAGTTTATGTTTGTTGACTGAGATGGCCTTTTGTAACAAACATTCTATCTTTATTTTCGGTTTTCTCCATCTTCTGGTTTTTAAGCTTTGTTTTGGTTTTTTGTATATATATTTTAGTTTTCTACTTGTGATTTAGCTTTTTCTCCACCTCGGAGCTGGTGACTAAATCATCGGTAGATAACTACTTTTGTAAGACGTTCTATTCAAGTTTTATATATTTATCATAGGTAGGGCTTTCTGCCCTATTTTCCTTCAAAACTAATGAGTTTGTTTGGGTATATCAAAATCATCAACACTAGTCTAAATAAAGTTAGCAATTTGTAAATTATAATGTAATACCGCATACTAATTTTTTTTTTATGATTGTAGCTCTCTTCAATTAATTTAAAACTGAACATTAAGGGTTTATTTGATATGTATTTCGAAAATTGTAGCTATATTGTAATAGCAATCACAGTTGCTGATTTATCCTTCAAATTATGATTGTAGCCCTCTTCAATACGTTTTTTTTTTCGCTGCACCATGTTTGTTGTTGGTATGTTCTCTTTACCTCTTCCAAAGGGAAAGAAGGGTCAATTTCAAAAAACCCCACCAAATTATTGGGGTTTTCCCAGGAATCCTCTTGAACTATTTTAATGCGTATAAAATAATAAATCACTATATTATTAAAATAAAATATAATAAATTGGTTCAAATCGATATGCTGAAGCATGTAATTTCTTCTTCTTTCATATATATTATTTCTCATACATGGTTTTTAATGTATTTTTTTAATTTCATTTTTATAGATTCGGGTCCTCTGGTAGGTCAACTATCCGTACGGGCGTAGTCAAAATAGAGTCGATTTACACCTGTGACGGAATAAAAAAGTCCTAATCATGCTCAACTTAGACTAGATCATGCAATGATATTGCATTATCCTTAATTTAAAGATAATAAAGTTAGAGAAAAACAACTAGCTCATCTCAAAAAAAGAAAAAAAAGAATTGGATCCCATGGTACCCATGGGCGATCAATGAGCCCCCATACTAAGATGACGTATACAGATCGGATGAAATTGTGAGAGGCTTATATGGAGGCTAGTTATGCTTTACCATATTCTAAATAGACCATCCTATTGAATATAAATTCTTTTTTTTTTTAAATCCTCATAAAAAATATGCATCACAAAACAAGGAGTTCCCAAAATAAAATCTAAAACGTATTCTCCTTTTTTTTTCCCGAGCGCAAAGACTAAAATTTCAACATACAGATTTGAAATGTATAAGCTTCTTATGAGGAATGGCTGATTCAATGAGAAGTTCTATCATTTACTAGCAATCTACATAAAATTTTTAAGTTTTTTGTTCATATTAGGCCCTAAAACTTTTCTTAATTTTATGTCATTCTAATTTGCAATCTTAAACCTATATCAAGCTGTTTTAAATGACACCCCCTTGGTCTCTTCATCAGAGAGATATTGAAGTATTAACTCCAAATTATTGGTCTCTTCATCAGATAGATTTTAAAGTATTAACTCCAAATAGAACGTACTTTTGTGGGAGGGATTGGGGAACAATCATTTTTCCCAAACATTAAGAGTCTACATTCTTCTCCCATTTTATAGATATTTTTTTTGGTTTTTTTTTCCTCTTGAAATGGCCGTAGCCTTGTTGCTTTTATTCAGTCCAAACACACCCGAAAATGTGATGCAAATAGCATCAAATAATACATTTGAAAATTCCTGAATAGCATCATGTAATACCTCTGGGGAGTTGCAGTAAACCTCTCATCAACTTTTTTTTATTACACTAAGTCCCATGAACTTTTGGTGAGTTGTACATAACCCCAAGAACTATTTTGTTTCACTAAATTTTACATAAAACATTTAATCTTCAAATTGGCAACATCAGCTCCAACGTGTTAGTGGTAAGCACATGACAAAAAGAGAAGACGGAAAAATTGCTCATGATCTGTTTTACTTAATTTCACATAAAAACATTTAATCATCAAATTGGCTACACCAACTCTAACATGTCAGTGGTATGCACATGACAAAAAGAAGAAGGTAAAAATTCCTTCTTTTAAGTTGATTTTCACTGACTTGTTAAGATGAGATTACCTTTTAAATTTTTATTTACTGCAAAGAATTACAACCGCAAAGTTTTTCTTCGCAACGAAAATGTAACATCGCTCTAAATTATCATGTTGCTCACTAGAAAAAAAAAAAAAGCACACACACACACACCCCTCTTGCCTATAAAATACAGGGGCTACATCCTTCTACTCTATGCTAACTTGTTGCATCTTAAACTTCTCTCTCTTGCTCCATACTCTTAAAATTACATCTCTCTTTACCTCCATTTGACGAGGCCCCAGTTTTTCCAACGATTCACCGCTAAGCTGTCCATGTTCTGCACATGAATGCAGAATGCCTCGTGCTAGCAATACGATTTTCGGTATACAAAATACACTACATTAATAAAGGGTGTAACGCACGACACATTTTCTAGCACCAGTGTCGCACAAATGAAGCTCTACGCATCCCAGAAGTGTGAGCATGCGTGGAGAGCATCCTTCTATACATAGTGTAATTTTTCTGGGATTTTCTCTGGGGGAGTGGGTGGTTTCGGTAATGTATAGATTTCCTAGATTTCAGTTTTGTGGCCTCCAACACAAATTCAGCCACAGCTACAAGGGCTGGGGCCTGGGAGCATGCTTGGAGAAAAATATTTGGGTACAGTGTTGATGAAAACAAGACCACTTGGGAGCATCGAACCAAGCAACATCATTTTTTTCATGGGTACTGTTCGGATATCGGACACGTGGATATTTGTAAAAGGTGGTGTATGGGAGCACGGCTATATACAAGTATCAAAACTAATAATTTACACAAGTCCATTATTATTTTTTTTCATTCGCGTGTTACAAGAACAAAAATTCCTATAACATTTTTATGTTTCGTTTATTATGTAGATGATAGATTGAACCGCTTGTTTTTGAACTAGATACGCAAACCTCTAATCATAGATCTGAACTAGGCATGGACATGGACTGAAATGAACCGGACACGTGTCCAATGAGCTTCAAGAAGTAGATGTTAAGTGTAGGATAAACATCCAAGAAGTGTTATAACAAGTGTACTAAAATTAGAACATATATTATATAATTGAGTACACATCCGGATAAATACATGTATATATCAGATCCTCTTCCAACAAAAATTCCTCTCTTCAACGATGCGATAATCCATCAACTGTTGTATATCTTAGGTCCCTATCAGGTGAGTCAACCTTACCTATAAAGATCTCATATTGATGGAGTTGCAGCCATGTAGGAAGTAAATGCCAACTCAAATACAACACAACAAACTCTACAAAATGAGTATCCTATGGAAAACCACCTTAATCCAGAAGCCTGAATATAATGTATACTAAACTGCTACAAGTTTCTTCTTGATTCTTCACATATGGATAAATATAAATGGGGTTAACAACAATTGATCTTCTTGAATCCCACTGCCTGAATATAATGCTACCATAATCTAGCTCGATAAAGGGACTAAATGGAGAATAAAGTTAATAAAAGAAAAAGTGAAAAATGATATATAGAAGAGGGGATCGTCTTCTTATACACTGCACCTGATTCATTAGGTACAAATATTTGCATGAGTGCACAACAGGCAGTAAGTAGGTACTAAATTTGGATAAAGCAAGATAAGCTTAAAGGAAATTAAAGAGAATGTATAAAAGGTCAGGTAGTTGGATCCTTGGTTTAAAGGCACTGAATGAAAGTAGCGTATAAGAGTCTCATGCACTAAACATACAACAATAAGCTCGAAGAATCAAAACATAACAATGTAAACTAATCCAGTTCCTACTAAGGACATTCAGCGACTTATGATCAACTGCCATGTTCTTTTATGTCAAACTCAGTCGCGCAAAACAACATCATAGAAGAAAATAATTGAGAGTCCCATCAACCTCTCCAGTTCATAAAGCTCATGCCAGAGGCAATAGTCTGAGAGCTCGTCTTCACTGCAGAACTATTAAATCCATGCAAAATAACAACAATCCCTAAGTATCTATATCCAGACAAGGGGAAGGTTAGTCAATCAAAGTCATCAATTTTCTTTTTATTTTTTGTTTTCAGGTGGCGGCCGGAGGGAAGGTGGGGTAGGTTCGTTTACGATTTTTTCTCGTCTTCTCCAATGATCAAGAGAATATGGACAAGCATCTGACAAATATGTTTCCTCATAATTTCTTTATAGTTATATACAATCTACTCACTGTCTTCTTCCACGGGATGACGAGTAGGCTACGGTATTGACCAAATATTATACAGCCTGTTATGACCTTGAAATAAACCTAAGACCTGGAAATCACTTGGCCAAGGAGATTCTGATCAGAGAGGGATCGACATAACACTGAACAATAACATAAGTCTATCAGCCTATGTTGAACTCTGACGGCATGCACTCAGATTTTTCTAGAGATATATAATATATCTTGTAGAATTAAAGCCAGAAGAAGTTACTGCACGGACTAATTATTTTTAACATTCATAAGCCAGCCGCGTTGAATTATAAACTCGATCAGCAAATTTCAGGTGTATAAACACAGTTTGTAATCTTTGAATTATTCACCAAATGTGTTCAAAGTGATAATTTCTCCTCAATCAAACAAAAGCAAGCCAACAAGCACAAACCTTGAAAAAGCTGCAGCATAATTCGAAACAGTTATTGATCAGAATACGTGTAAAAGTAATGCGATCTGGGTGCAATATTCATATTCAAACTGCATTTAATAATGCGATCTGGGTGCGATATTCATATTCAAACTGCATTTAAACAGCTATCCAACAATTCCAGGTCAAAGCAACATTAGTTTCCACTTTCCACCAATTCGGCAGCTTAACCCTTTGAAAATAAAAAGACTACTAAAATTGCAAAAAAAAACAACCTTTTTACCCCCAAATTAACCTGCCATCGGGTGATTCGCAATGTACTCGATCGCAAGCGCAGTCGAATCAATCTTATCCGCCTCTTTATCCGGGATCTCGAGCTTGAACTCCTCCTCCAACGCCATCACAATCTCCACTTTGTCCAAGCTGTCTAGCCCCAGATCCTTCTGAAAGTGGGCCTCAGGCGTCACCTAAAACAAAAAAAAAATTAGGGTTAGGGTTAGGGTTTTGAAGTTCGGATCATGAGAATTTTTTTTTCGGAAATTTGGGTTGGGGTTTTTGTACCTTTGAGGGATCGAGCTTGGGGAAGCTCTTGACGACGTCGAGCACTCGCTCGATGACTTCTTCTTTCGTCAGGTGGTCGTCGTGGGAGGAGAAGGATCGGAGTGAGGGTATATGGCGGGAATTTTCTAGGGTTAGGGTTCGGATTGGGGCTCGGATGTGGCGGAGGATCGATTGTCTGAGGGCGGCCTCGGATGTGGCGGAGGATCGATTGTCTGAGGGCGGCCGCCATTGATCCCTTTCTGCTGCAGTCACTGCGAGAGGGTTTGAAAATATAAGCTTCGCTGATGTTTTGAGGGTGAGAAGGGAAATTATGAAGAAAAAGGAGTATATTTCTTAAACAACAATTATTTTTGAATTTGGAGTGTTAGATTTAAAATCAAAGCAATTTAAATCTAGGATTTAAAATCCATGATTGGATAGAATCTTTTGTTTGGATGTCTTTACAAAATGTAAGGATTTATAATCAAATATTTGAAATATAATGTTTGGATACACTTTATTCTACATAAACTTGGATTTAAACTCCTCAAACTTTATGCGTACATTAAGATTTATGTTAAGGTAAAAGTTAGTATAAATTTCACAAAACCCCTTGAGAAGTTTGACAAAATATCTTCGAATTTTCTAGTAGCTTATTTATTAATAAAATTTCACATCAAATTACAAGATTAGTAACATATAATAGCGGAAGAACAGCAAAACAGTCAAAAAGTCTGCAAAACTTTTTGCAAGAGTGTACTACCTGCGACTAGCACAAAAAATAAGTAAAGAAAGATTCAGCTAGAGCTTCCTAATGAACTCGAAGAAGGGCTACAACAACACCCACTAGAGATCTTTAGTTTCTTTCTTCTTCCTAGCCTTCTATTGATTACAGCAACTCAATCCATCCTCAACACGGGACAGCACGCCAGATACATAATGTGCAAAGTAGGCAAACTATATGGTACTCTTGAGTGCTAATAAGCCCCCATCAAAATAGCAACATTCATCAACTAACAGGCTCGCAGTCGTAAGCCACCATAATACTAAACATATATCAGCAAGAGAAGCATCTAACCATTCCATCTCCAAAATATTCATTATAATAGCTTTTTTCATGGTTTTATCCACTACCACCTTGACCTTCAATCTCCAAAATAACAAGAGTACTACTTTAAAAATTAGCCATGATATAAGACTTGACGACACAAAAGAGTATAGCGAACAATCCACATAAGAAGCTTTAGGCTACACAATAAGTCTTCATTTAAAACACAACGTACTATAGATGGTAGATAACCATGATTTTCTACAACAAGCTAAATTAGCACAGCATAAACTACTAAAAGAAACCATAATAAGAATCGTCTATTTATCCTTCAAAGTCTTCTCTTTTTTCTCCTATGCTTCTAACTCATGTCTCGGAGAACTTATTGAATCCTACATTAAAAAATTTAGCATCAATTAGTTCATGAAACAAAATACGCTCTAAAACAGAAATAATATCTACTACAAAGGCAAATCACAACTATAAGTGTGCATCCTAACATAAAACACAAAATAATGGGAGTTAAATATGCCCTAAAAAAGGAAAAAATTCAAGAGATAACTTACTCGAATGAGTTCAAAGATTTAGGGGTTCTTGTCATCCAACTAGACACTACTGCTTAAGAATAAAGAGAATAAAATATCTTTTTTCATTATCAAGAAGTGACTTCAACAAATAAAACTTTTCCGGGTTGCTATCCATTATCTTCTCAAATGCATTGAACATTTGAATACGACTTAAGTTGAGTATTTTTGAGACCACTTGATGAATCTCCTCTCCGGTTGGTGGTTTTCTTACTACTTCCTTCTTTCTCTCATTAAAATACTCACTCACAGAAGCTGTCATCACTGTAAGTGAATCAACCATTTTATCCCTCTTCTTTTATTTCTTTGAACTTGTCTCACCACTAGTTGATGCTCCAGGAAGATGTTTCCTTGAAGAGCTTCCACCTTCGTTTGTTTCAGATTGTGCCCCCAAATTGCTCATATTGCATTGCGTTAGCAGCCTCTTCAAAGGTTTCTGCACCTTCACCATTGGCTCTATCTTTTGCACATAACACCATAATGTCATCCTAAATTTCAATCAAACGATTCTGGTAACCTTTTGCATCTGGAATAGCCTGCAATATAAGAACATTCACAAATAGTTTTAGATATATGCAACAAACTAATAATTCAAATTAATAAATATAAAGTGCAATATTACCGTAAGTCTGTAACAGTCGCTCCATGCTTTTTGCTCACTAGCGGGTATAATCACCATTTTCTTCTCATCATCCCACCACGTCAAACCACTTATTTTTAATGTCATAAATAACATTTAATGTGTTTTCCAAATTTGAGTCGATTCTTCACGTCATCTTTATTCAAGTTGCTATTAAATGATTTTAGTGCATCACCGCAGCTTGATACACTCAAGGCTTTCACGTACCGTCGACTTTTAATCCTTGGTTCATTTGATTGTACAACAAATTAACTAAAGTTGAGTTCATATCACGATTCCAAACAACATATGATCTCGACTGAGATATAATTTGTTTCCCTTTCTTTGTCATCCTAATACATACCAAAGTGAATGACACAGAATGAGTAATAAAAAATTAGCAAATCATGCACGAAGGATTACTTAGAAATAGCTGTCTAGTTCTTAGGATCTTCATGCATGACAAACAAATAATAGTGTCAGAAACAAGCTACTAAAACATATATTGGTTTGGTTCTTACCGTTCTTTGTTCTCTAGTGGCTTTGCAAAGGTTAAGTTGACGCAATACAACATTAGAAATAACTGTAGTAGACCATAGACCTTGGCTCCGCACAAAAGTCACAGAAGGCACCCATGATCACTGAAATTAGTGTTCACTGTGTAGATTCAAGAATCAAATCAACTAATTTAGCATCAAACTGGAGTATAACCTCAACCACATAATGTTAAAGATATCAAAACTTGTGGTTGTAAAAGATTTTGAGAAATCAACATTGCCATTGTTCCATCCTAATGACAGAATCTCCCAGATATGAAACAAAGTATCACCATTTCGTCACAAAGTATGGAGAGACATCTTTATGTATAAGAAGACTATAGTTGAACATCTGAGGTCATCAATTTGAATTCATAAAAGTGACGTGGATAAGAATTAAATCTTCTGGATTTCAAGGAGACAATCTTGCAAAGGGCTTATGTGGAATCATGTTTTATTCCAATGACTTACTCCAGATAAAGAGTCATTGAAGACTTCACCCTATTTGCTGCTCACACATACTAAATTTAAATGAACAAACCAAAGATTTTTGCCAAGATCTTTAAAGTTTCTCATATTAACACTCCTAGAGATGATCCATGGGTTATGCAGCCAGCTCATATCAAAAGGACAGCGATGAAAATAAAACTCATTGGAGTAACTTTGCAGTACGAACAGAATTTCACAAAGAAAAATGTTTAGCATTAAACCCAAATTGATCTTTCTCAAATTGGTAGGAGAACAATTAAATTGATTTCATGTCATGCAAGAGTACTCCCAATGATTTCAATTGACCACATCGTCAGTTTTGATAATGTTTAATATATGGTTAGTCACTAATTCAAATAAGCTGAAGTGGCATATGAAAGTATTTTCAAATTACATCAGACAATGGAGCATGGGGTTCAACAATCAAGAGGATAAAAGCAAAATGATGTGTCCTGAGGTATCTTGCTCATAAACCTCTATGGATGCTGAAGTAGAACAAAAGTGATCGAGCACAAAAATATACTTGTAAATTATAATGCTATATTATGGAATAAATATTGGGTATTGATAGATCCAAGATAAGTCAGATAAATACGATAAAAATCTATTTTGCTCGTCCTATTTTTTATTATGAGTTAAAATATGCAAAAACATAGCGACAATTTCTTCAATCGTGACATTTCTTGATGCTACAAATCCCCCTCTAGTACATAGAACATCACATAACTTTTTAAAAGCTTGAGGATTCATTCTTAGTTGTTCAACATAGTTATTTGCATTGCAAATAAGAGTTCGAATCCAAGACTTTCTAAGGTATGTCCTTTCATCCTCTTCTTTGTGTGTTGTTGAACTATCATTTAACACGTGCTTTGTATAGTACCAAGCACCAATGGTAGCAACTATAAAGCTGACTACTACCATAATAATTTCCTCCTCTCTCCTCTCAAATTCTTCCCTTATACATTTATGTTGGATCCTTGAATCCCTTCCATCATTTATCATTTTTAATTAACCTATCATATTAAAAGGAGTGACAATTCAAATTAAAAGGCAAACATATCCAAACCTATCAAGTTTAATCAGCCCCTTCAATGTGAACTTATAAACCACATTTACTAAATGCATTCCTATGCTATATATCACCAAAGAGAAAAACTTTATGGAGAGTTGTGAATGCCTTGTCTATGGAGATTTTGTGCCACTTAATGACATGATAGACTTAAAAGAAAAAAACTGAATCTCAATACTACAATGCATGTGAGCTCAGAAGACAGGTGGATATGTTATTCAATGAAGAACTAGTGGCTGCTAACAAAAATTATTAGAATCCTATTGTTGATGGTGTTAAAAGAGCAAGATGATCAACTTTTGTTAGAGATGGAATAATTGGACCCTCTCTAATTATCATTGGAGAGAATCCGAATCCACACACAAACATAAAACCATATTTGTTAATTTAAGGCCGTATTTTTTAATTCACTTTGTAAAACTAAGTTTCCTATAACTTTAGAGTTTACAAAAATCTCTCATAATTAAAGCTATTGCAAAAACAAAATGGACTAAAACATAGGAAAGTCATTGTAATGCTCAAATCCAACGATGTTCCACCAACAGATGTTGAAAAATGTAATATTGTACGTGTTTGAAAAAAGGGAAAATTGCTTGGGGGAACCAAATAAAATTCGGCTATGCATCTCCACCCCCAGCCTAAGAATCATAACTGGAAAACCCTTATACAGAAAAAATGCAACAAAGCCCCCAAATAGTATACAGACCCATAACCCAAAAATAAATCCCCAAATTACCCTTGGTAATTTAAAACTGAAAAAGTCACATCCCCACCGTCATTTTCTGAGCAGCGCTGTTACCAAAACCCTCAAACCTCCGTCAAAGAGTTTGAATCTCTCCCCCTTCCGGAACCCTCTTCCTCCGCCGCCGACGACAACGCTTCAGCCGTCTCGTTCGTCGACTTCGTGTTCGTCTTCGTCGTCACAATCGAAGACCGCTGCATCCTCGACTTCTTCGACTTCGTGCTCGTCGCCTTCTTCTTTGGCGAACCCTTTAGATCGTCATCCTCGACTTCATCCTCGACTCTTCGACTTCGTCGTCTTCGTCGAAGACCGCCGCCACGACTCGTCTTCTTCGAAACCCGCTCGTCGCCAACTTCGAAACCCTGTTCTTCTGAAATCCGTCGCCGCTCGTCGTATTCCTCTTCGGTGACTCTCCTTTACTTCGTCGACTCTCGTCCGCCGACAAGGACCCCCCCACCGACGACCGCAAGCTCGTCGACCGCCAGAATCTCTCATCCTCACCGAACCCCACAGTGACGCTGCTGAAAATACAGATGTCGAATTCATCATCTGAATCAGCTACAATAAAGCCTGAGATGTAAGTATCTACCCAATTGTTCACATCTGTTCATTTAATTTGTTTGGCATTGTGAATTTATACGCATTAGAACCCTAAGTCAGTTTCGGCATTGTGAATTCATCATCTCAGACAGTTGATTTAGTATCTGTTGTGTTGTCTTTTACAGTAAACATGATATAAGAATTTGTTGCAATATCCGTGGATATTGTCAATTTATGGATGGCATTGTCCCACAAATGAGGTCTGAACATTGGAGGGCTTATGGATCCTCCAATTTCAAGAACTATGTTAGTTTTGGTATGATTCCATCCGACAAGGCCACCATCATGCTGCTGCTGGATAATGTGGATTTAGCCACGGGGAAGTTTTTCTTCAATGATAGCCAAACCGGGACTAAACAAGCGTACACGTTTGATCTAAATTGGGTGCGCAAACATACTCGGTTTAATGATGAAGGGGAGAAACCCGAAGGCAATCGCGACATGGATAATAGAATATGGACCACATACTTCAGCAACAAGCAACAATCACAATACAAGAGTGGCCGAGGCTACCTTGAGGCCCTATTGGAGAAATTGGTTCGGTCCAAAAAGAAATCCGATGTTTCGGATTTTGTTATGCTTCAAATCCTCTATCAATTGACAATGATATGGACCCCGACCGCGAGAATGAATGCACCGCGGCATATGTTCAAATATGTGGCTCGAGTAGATGCGGTTGATCATTTCCCATGGGCGACAATCATCTATAAGGAATTGTGGGACTCCTTCAAGGCTGTGAAGAAAGCGACGAAGGGGCTGACATATCTTAGCGGCTGCGCTCCCTTGCTATCGGTGAGTTAACTGTGATATTTGAGATTTATATGTTACATTTGCACCTTATATGTGATCATTACCCTTTATATGTGATATTTGAGATTTATATGTTACATTTGCACCTTATATGTGATCATTACCCTTTATATGTGATATTTGAGATTTATATGTGACATTTCACCTTATCTGTGATCATTACCCTTTATATGTGATATTTGAGATTTATATGTGACATTTCACCTTATCTGTGATCATTACCCTTTATATGTGATATTTGAGATTTATATGTGACATTTCACCTTATCTGTGATCATTACCCTTTATATGTGATATTTGAGATTTATATGTGACATTTCACCTTATCTGTGATCATTACCCTTTATATGTGATATTTGAGATTTATATGTGACATTTGCACCTTATCTGTGATCATTACCCTTTATATGTGATATTTGAGATTTATATGTGACATTTGCACCTTATCTGTGATCATTACCCTTTATATGTGATATTTGAGATTTATATGTGACATTTCACCTTATCTGTGATCATTACCCTTTATATGTGATATTTGAGATTTATATGTGACATTTGCACCTTATCTGTGATCATTACCCTTTATATGTGATATTTGAGATTTATATGTGACATTTCACCTTATCTGTGATCATTACCCTTTATATGTGATATTTGAGATTTATATGTGACATTTCACCTTATCTGTGATCATTACCCTTTATATGTGATATTTGAGATTTATATGTGACATTTGCACCTTATCTGTGATCATTACCCTTTATATGTGATATTTGAGATTTATATGTGACATTTGCACCTTATCTGTGATCATTACCCTTTATATGTGATATTTGAGATTTATATGTGACATTTGCACCTTATCTGTGATCATTACCCTTTATATGTGATATTTGAGATTTATATGTGACATTTGCACCTTATCTGTGATCATTACCCTTTATATGTGATATTTGAGATTTATATGTGACATTTGCACCTTATCTGTGATCATTACCCTTTATATGTGATATTTGAGATTTATATGTGACATTTGCACCTTATCTGTGATCATTACCCTTTATATGTGATATTTGAGATTTATATGTGACATTTGCACCTTATCTGTGATCATTACCCTTTATATGTGATATTTGAGATTTATATGTGACATTTGCACCTTATCTGTGATCATTACCCTTTATATGTGATATTTGAGATTTATATGTGACATTTGCACCTTATCTGTGATCATTACCCTTTATATGTGATATTTGAGATTTATATGTGACATTTGCACCTTATCTGTGATCATTACCCTTTATATGTGATATTTGAGATTTATATGTGACATTTGCACCTTATCTGTGATCATTACCCTTTATATGTGATATTTGAGATTTATATGTGACATTTGCACCTTATCTGTGATCATTACCCTTTATATGTGATATTTGAGATTTATATGTGACATTTGCACCTTATCTGTGATCATTACCCTTTATATGTGATATTTGAGATTTATATGTGACATTTGCACCTTATCTGTGATCATTACCCTTTATATGTGATATTTGAGATTTATATGTGACATTTGCACCTTATC
The DNA here is from genome assembly GCF_001876935.1 of Asparagus officinalis. NCBI lineage: Eukaryota > Viridiplantae > Streptophyta > Magnoliopsida > Asparagales > Asparagaceae > Asparagus > Asparagus officinalis. The sequence goes on from NC_033797.1 coordinate 5,874,728, forward strand.
TGTGATCATTACCCTTTATATGTGATATTTGAGATTTATATGTGACATTTGCACCTTATCTGTGATCATTACCCTTTATATGTGATATTTGAGATTTATATGTGACATTTGCACCTTATCTGTGATCATTACCCTTTATATGTGATATACTCTCTCGAACTCCTGCCTTTTTCGGTGCGGGTGCTCGCTAAGAATCAAATCCGGGTCTCCAAGTCTTCAAGCCTTCAGATCTCCGAGTTGAGGTGACAATCCGGCAGAGTTTCGGCTCTCTCCAAAGTTTCAGAAGAAGTCCTCCAAATGAACGAGTACCAGGCCTATTTATAGCCTCTCTGAACTGTGCCTTTGTGCACAAGAGAGAGAGGGGGGGGAGTCGGGCCACCTGAGGGTGGCTCGGCTCATGCCGAGCCACCCTGAGGTGGCTCGGCTTTGGCCGAGCCACCTCAGGGTGGCTCGGCCTTGGCCGAGCCACCCTGGGGTGGCTCGGCCACCGAGCCACCCTAGGGTGGCTCGGCTTGGGCCGAGCCACCTTAGGGTGGTTCGGTTCGGGCCGAGTTCCCCCAGGTGCGCTGGTTTTGTCGTTTTCCGTTGTTTCCGGTTGTTTTGTCCGTTGTTCGGTTGTTTTGTTGATTTGTTGACTTGATTCCGGATTTGGCAGTAAACTCAGTCGGTGTTTGAGTTCAAATCCACTTTGTTGGAAGACCCGTCGACTCCCCGAACCAATAACGTTGTTCACATGCAGTTCGTTCCTCTTTAGTTCGTTTCGTTGCTTGAACGTTCGTCGATTTGTCGAATCATCGCGCCGAGCTGTGTCAAGGGACCTATAAGCAGTTTTATACGCCTACAATGACGATGTTGGAAACGAAGGCACATCACTTGGTAGGCCTAAGTTAGGAAAACGAAAGTCATTTGGGAGAATGACGACGTTAGGAAAATCACATCGTTCAGTGACTTTAGAAGTATGACGATGTTAGAAACAAAGGCACATCACTTTGTAGGCCTAAGTTAGAAAAACAAACGTCATTTGGGAAAATAACGACGTTAGGAAAATCACATCATTCAGTGACTTTAGAAGTATGACGATGGTGGAAACGAAGGCACATCACTTGGTAGGCCTAAGTTAGGAAAACGAACGTCATTTGGAAAAATAACGACGTTTTAGGAGAGCAACATATCACATAGTAGGTTACTATTAGAAGACAACCAGTAATCAGAGATAGAATTAACACGATAATAGTCCCACTATCCTATTTGAAGAGGATTAGTGAGGAAAATTTGGAGGAGATGAAATAAAGAAATCATTACCTTTATTTGCTTCTTCTCCCGCATGAAGGTACATTTGATGATGAAGTCTACGGGTAATATTTTTTCAAAAATTTACCGTTGATAGACATCATAAGTTTGTCGCCGTCTTTGGTGATAAGATGATAGGCTCTAATTGAGTAGTCAGTTTCTACTACAAATGGCCCTTCCCACTTTGGCTCAAACTTTCCTTTTTTTTAGAGTTCAAAATAATCAGGCGCCGAGCTGTAAGAACCAAGTCGCCTTCTTTAAATGTGCGGTATTTAACCTTCTTATCAAATACCTTGGAGATCCGAGCTTGATAAAGCTCAATGTGTTGCTGAGCCAATAGTCGCTTTTCATCAAGCACTTCCAATTCGTCAAGACGTCGGCGATGACTCTCTTCCGTCATCATACCAATTGCGAGTGCTATCCACAAAGAAGGAATTTGGATCTCTAATGGTAATACGGCTTCACATCTGTATACCAAGGAATATGGTGTCGCTCCTGTCGGCGTTTGAACTGTTGTGCGATAAGCCCACAAACTCTGACCCAATTTCTCGTTCTAATCTCTTTTGTTCGTTGAAACCACTTTAGTGAGAATTCTGACGATGGTCTTGTTAAATGCTTCTGCTAGCCCGTTAGCAGCAGGATTATAAGCTGTTGAAGCCAAATTCTTGATCCTGAATTTGTCACAGAATCGGGTGAAAGCTTGGCTAACGAATTGGGGCCCATTATCATGAATGATACGTCTCGGAACGCCGTACCTATATACGATGTGATGTTTTAAGAATTTAACAACATCACTTGTTTTGACTTCTCTCAACGGGATTGCTTCTGCCCATTTAGAAAAGTAATCAGTTATCGCCAAAATAAAGCGATGTCCTTTGGAAGAGGGTGGTGTCACTAGGCCAACAATGTCCATTCTCCACATTTCGAAAGACCATGAAGTGGTTGAAGGATGAAGATGCTCGGATGGTCGATGCATGTAATTAGCATGTATCTGACAGGCGTGGCATTGTTTGGCATAAGTAACAACATCTTGTACCATGTTAGGCCAATAATAACCAAATCTACGTAGTCGGTCCCACAACTTAGGACTGGGCTGATGAGCTCCACAAATACCACCATGAGCCTCTTTAAGGGCTTCTTTTGCTTCTCTATTCGACAAACAACGAAGAAAAAGTCCATCGTACGACTTTCGATACAAAATCTGGGATTGAGAATCATAGTAGAATCTAGGTGCTCGTCTACAAATAGATTCTCTTTCTTTGATGTCTTCCGGTAATAAGCCGTATAAGACATAATCAATGATCGGAAATCGCCAATCTTTAGGTTCGAGTGTTGAAGGTTTCGCTTCAACTGCATTGATCTGCAGTGCATACTTTGATTTAAATAATTATCTGCTTGTCACTGCGACTTGCTAGGTAATTCCTTCAGGTAGAGCTAGGGTAGCCGCAAGTGACGCTAATGCATCAGTATAGGTATTCTTGAGACGGGGTATATGGTCGATGTAGAAGCCTTCAAAGGAATCAGCCAATGTGATTGCTGTGGTATGGTAAGGAACGAGGTCTTCATTCCTAACCTCATATTCTTCCTTCATTTGATTAACAATGAGTTGGGAATCACCGTATGCTTCCAAGTGTTTCACCCCTAATTGTTTGGCTATATCTAAGCCAACCAACAAAGCATTGTATTCTGCCACATTATTAGAACACGGCTCTGTTAAAAAAACGGCGCGTGGGAGTATGTAGTTTTGGGGAGAGATAAAGACAACCCCCACTCCAGCTATAACCTGACCAGTAGAACTTGTCATTGCTGCACCATCGAAGTACAACTGCCATACTTGTTCTCTAGAGACGATGTTTGCTTCATATGTCTCATCAGGTATGTCCTGGTATAATTCGGTCTTTTCTTTTAGCGGATGATTAGCCATAAGGTCACAAATAGCCTGACCTTTCACTGCTTTTTGAGGTTTGAAGTAAATGTCATATTGGGAAAGTAGCAATGCCCACTTGGCTAGTCGCTAGTTTAATGCACTAGGCTGTGTCATGAATACCCGAATAGGATTAACCTGAGAAATGACATGTATGGTTTGCCCAACCAAATAATGTCACATTTTCTGAATTATGAAGACCAGCACCAAACATTCCTTCTCAATGAGAGGATAACGAGGTTCAGCACCTGATAGTGTCCTACTGAGATAGTAGACGGCTTATTCATGGCCATTTTTATCATCTTGTGCCAAGAGTCCTGCTAATGCATGATCTGTAGCCCGAATATATATCAAGAAAGGTTTACCTGACTTTGGTGCGACCAATATCGGTGGATTGGAGAGATATTGCTTAATCTCCTCGAATGCTTTCTGACAAGCCTCGTCCCACGTAAAGGATACTCCCTTCTTCATTAGTTTTGAGAATGGTTGGCATTTCCCGGACAGGTTAGAGATGAATCTGCGAATATACGCCAATCGTCCTTGTAAGCCTCGAAGCTCCTTCAGATTCCTGGGAGGTGGTAGCTCTTGGATGGCCTTGACTTTATCTGGGTCCAAATGAATTCCATTAGTCGTGACCACGAACCCGAGAAATTTACCACTAGCCATTCCTAAGAATGACTTAGTTGGATTCATCTTGAGATGGTGCGTCCGTATAAGATCGAACATTGTTTTCAAGTCGTGTAAATGGTTTCCCTTGTCACAACTTTTGACAACCAGATCATTAATGTAACATTCCATCATCTTTCGTAGATGTTTTTGGAAGATAGAGGTCATAGCGTGTTGATAGGTGGCACCCGTATTTTTCAACCCAAAGGGCATTACTGTATAACAGTATATCCCTGAAGGTGTTCGAAAGGATGTATGCTTTTTATCATCAGGATACATTTTGATTTGGTTGTACCCTGAGAATCCATCCATAAAGGACATCCTCTCAAACCCACATGTATTATCAATAATGACGTCCGTGATAGGTAACGAAAAATCATCTTTAGGACAAGCCGAATTCAAGTCACGGAAGTCGATACACACTCGAATCTTCCCGTTCTTTTTTAGGATGGGGACAATGTTGGCCACCCAAATAAGATGTTGCTCTTCATGGATAAATCCTGATTCGATGAGCTTCTTGACTTCAGCTTCAATTGCTTCCATGATTTGGGTCCGAAATCGCCTTTGCTGCTGTTTAACAGGCTTGATGTCTGGTTTGATATTTAATTGATGCATAGCCACTTAGGGATCAAGCCTAGGCATATCCTCGTAGTTCCAAGCGAAGACATTAATATACTCTCGGATTAGGGTAATGAGGTCTTCTTTCTCTTCTGGTGATAAACTATCACTTATGAATATGGGTTTTGGATTAATCTCATCTCCCGTGTTCACCTAAATCACCTTGTCATCAGTAGGAGGTTCGCGTTATTCAAAATGGTGTTCCCACTGTATACCAAGTTGTCGACTTAATGGATTGTCAAACAAAAGTAATTGATCATTTTCTGATTCTCTATCAAAGACACTGAGGTCATGTTAGACATGAGTACTTTGAATATAGCTCCTATACTGGTATCAGATTCCCAGCAACTGGATTCGGAAGATGAGGTGAAAGAATCATCATCTGACTCTCCTTTAGTCCTGAAACGCAACATAAATGGTGGAGATTCATAACCCAATCCACTACGAGTTTTATGCTAATAATCTTCTGACTTTCCTTCCAGGACATACGCAGATCGTATCGGTGTCCGGATCCCTCTGCCGAAGTTTAAGCCCTGTTTATGAATAAAATCATATCACATATTCTTCATAAGCTTTCGAGTTGTTAGAGTAAAGTATGAAAATTGCGGATCTCTTCCTTCCTTCTCAGATTCCTCCAAATAA
>NC_033797.1:5880867-5924260 GCF_001876935.1 Asparagus officinalis
GTCCTGATATATGTTCAATACATGCCCCCCCCCACCCCAAACAAACCCAAAAAAAAAATGTTTTGTGTATTCATGAATCATACAAGTCTAGTCTAAGAGACCTCCAATTACAAAAAAAAAAGTTTATAGGGGCAATGTATTATTCATCATGACATATATTCCCTCTCTTTATTGATATGCTGCAGAAGGATGGCTAAGATCTTCTCCCATAGAAATTGAAATTTAATATTAGTCCTCTAAATGAGTAAGTACTGATATTCCTAACAAGGACATTTTTTTTCATGGATCTCACTAGAAAAAAGTCTTCCTTCCCATTATATGCTCTGAGTTGAGTTCTGCAATTTGTTAGTGACCTCTTGTTGTTGGCCTAGTCGTATCATTCTTCTTATCTACCAACACTTTGATGCGGAGTTTGACCTTCATCTCAGTTTTGGTCAGTGCTGTTTCTCGTTCATGTGGTATATTATCATGAGGTTTTTAATGCGTTCCAGCTATTTATAATTTTCGTTATGAAACTGCACTTCTTCTTTGTATTAGGTACCCTTTTTTTTTTGTCTGACATGAAATGTGTTATGTTCTTCCCCTTTTGGGTTGCATGAGTTTAACCTTCATGACAAAATGATAGGTCTACCTGCACATGGCCTTCAGGGTTTTATGTCAAGCCCTTTGTTGTTCATATTGCCTCCACAATGAACTTGGAGGTGCATCAACTCATGTTTCCTACTCGATATACAGAAGGAACTGTGGACTCCTAGGGGACATTCTTTTGTATTGGGCCACTTTGGTTTTTTTCGTCTCTGATGAGAAATTCATTCCCTAGACTCGAATGTAGTTTAAATCGGAGGGTTGCTTCTTAGTTGGATGAGTTTAAACATCATTACGTAAACTGGGTTTACCTGCTTATAGACTAACCTTTTATGTGAAGTCCTTTATTCTTCATTGTTGCCTTTGCAACTAAGTTACATGGGTACGGGACCGATACGGGTGGGGGTATGGGTGCCGGACACGACACATTTGTAAAAGGTAGGGTACGGGGACACAGCTGAAATACGTGTTGAAAGCATAGTTCTGAACTTGATATGCAAACAACCGTTTGAAATTGTAGCTGAGAACTAAATACGTGCTGAAATGAACTCGATACTTATCCGAGAAAGTGTATGATCAACGTTTTTGTCACGCCCCGAAACTATATATATATATATATATACAATATAGTATATAGGTATAGTATTATTACTATATATATATACCTATATAGTGTGAGAAAAAATGAGTATGTCTTGATACGCGAAGCAGCAAGTTTTTGTGGGGCTTGGTAGTAGATGGTGGCATATTCCCCTCTCAGCGTCATGAAAATCGGACACGTGCGCCGTCAACATTCAGCATGGATTGGAAGAGGTTGAGAGATTAGATAATGAGTAGATGGGAATATGCGAGCCGTCACTACCAAGGCACAAAAATTGTGCTTGGTACGCACAAAGCATAGGTCCGCATTCTGCTCGTCTCTCTCTATCCTGCTGCTCTCTCTCTCTATATATATATATATATATATTATAGTATATAGATATTATATAATATATATACTAATATATATATATAATTGGTACTTACAACCCACAAGCTCATACAAGCATTTTACAAAACAAAACACATTGTTTAGCTACATAACGCCAAAAGAGAGGATTTCCCATATTAACGCCTTCTAACAACATGACACAACCAAAAGTTCAGCATATATACGTAGCTACGCTAGATCTGAATTTTTTTTGAAAAAACGATGGGGGTGAGCTAGGGCTCAATAAGAACATTTCCACTAGAGTTTCTAGATATCCAACAAAATGGTAATAATTTCCAGAAATAGTGAATTGTAAGTTTTGCGCCTGAAATCCGGATATAATAAAATATAGTCAAAGACAACACATTATTATTATTTTCAAGAAAAATACAACATTTTAGATTTCTTTCTTATTTGCAAACTAAATATATTGTAATATATTCCAGGATCAGACCTTTTGAAATCAAGATAAATATCGAGAAAGAAAATGAACTATTAAATTTTGTGTGAAACCAAAAGATTACCGTTTTCTCAAAATTTGCAATCAAATGTTAGAATCTCAAATCTCGATGAGTTCATATAATGCAAGAATTACCCATAGTTCACACTAAAGCTACGAATATTACAGCCCATTAGCATGCAAATGCGTAAAACACATCACAGAAAAGATAATTCTTGGAAATAGAATGCACCTTACATTGCCATATGTCACAAGCCAGATCAGAAATGCCTAAAAGTGCCAAAACAGATTTTAGAAGGGCCAGAAGAGCTAAATAAAGTTGCATTCATCATATGATAGGCAATGACAAAACTCTCCATAGTGGACTTTCTGAGGGTTTTAAAAACATCAAGAATCATTATCAAATCAATAATACCTCAATTATCAGAGTCATAAATACGTCGGATCAAATGGACGAGTGTAAAAATTCATTACCTCAATTAAAATAGTTTACATAATTCACTTTTATTATTTGTTTCAAATGCCAAGTTATGGAAATTTCTTAAATTTGTTAAACTGTTGAAGCACTTCAAACACTTCTTTCTTCAATAGCTTCCAAATAAAACAATATTCATAATTATTTGAGTTCGGATGAGAACCAAAATCACTTATTGCATCTTATATAAAATTAAATTTACTTTTAATATTTCGTGTGAATCAAAATCATACTATTGGTTAGGCCACAACAAAAAAGTTCGAATTAATGTGCATGATAAAAAATAGAATAATTTTTTTTCGAGCACAAGATCATTCAGATATTTAATACTCGTGCAATTTATACTTACAAAAATACTAGTGAGAAATGAACTAACCATTTGAGTTTCTCAAAATGTGATCTCCCTTGCTATCAACCAAATCCTATAGTATCAAGATATAATACTAATATTAATTCAAGAGAAACATATATTATATGTTAATCGCTCTATAATCTAGGTCCAAACAGTGACAAATATAATCAAATAGAAATGGAACTCACAAATAAGGTTCACGTAAGCTTATTACTAATTTTCGCAATCTATAATAATTTTTATAGAACTTCTAAACTAATTTAGGATCTATTAACAAATAATGACAAGAACAGAGGGCTGCAAATAATTTTCTAGACATGTTTAGAACCCTATTCTTTTTAGTCTGGACCTATTTGCAATTTATAGAATAACAGGGTTCTAAAAACAATTTATCCTTGTCTATTTAGGGTATAAATTTTCTCAGTCAGGGTCTGTTCATAGTCCTTGAAGGTTTTAGGGGCTTAGACTGAATTTTCCCTAGTCAAAACCTACATTCTCTTATTAAGATGGGTTTTAAAGTAAACTCCAATCAACTCAAGGGTCTAGGCATAGTTTTACTTCGTCCTTTTCTCACCTCCAGATCCAACTCTTCTTCCTCTTTTTTTTCTATTGCAGCTCTAAGGCTACGCCACCACTATTCTCCATAGTTGCCTGAGGTTAATTTAGGGCAACGGGGACTCACCGACGATTAAGTGTGGCCAACTGGGAAATCCTCCATAGAAAGGTTTTTTTCTCGTTTAAGAACTCAATTGTGCTCCCTATCCTTATTTGATCACATAGGGTGGTCGGATAACTAAGGGCCCGATGGGGACCAAGGGTTGCCATCAGCGAAGCGAGGTCCTCATCGGAGCTAGGGTTAGAAATTTTTTCCTCTTTTCACAATTTAACACGCAAATTTCACAAAAATCAAAACCATTTTCCCACATCATTCATTTGATCCAATTTAATAAAACTAAACCAGCAAGATGGGAATTAACTATACCTCAATCAATTGGGTAAATGTTTGAGGATATATGAGTCTTCTTCCTCTTTTCCTCTTTCTCCTTCCCTAATTCACCTTGGTGTCCAACTAAGAGTGGGAAAGACTTTAGAGAGATGAGGATTGAAGTTGGTTTTATATGGTTCAATTTTTTTTCTTTCATGAATGGGTGAAAGCAGTACACGTTCCCTTGCCAACTTTGAGCCTCCAACTGTTTAACACTAGCAAAGCTCAAGAGATTTATAAACTTGACAGTTTGGGGTTTATGACATTTAAAAAAGAACCCTAATCAATATTTTGTTTACACATCTTTATTTTCTTAGAACTTGTGATTTCTTAATTTATTTAGGGCTATTACACTCTCCCCTCCTAATAAAAAGTTTCGTCCTCAAATTTTAACATGCCTTAATTCTGAAAGAGCTCTAGATACTTTTATCGCATGGAATCCTCCATTTTCCGTAGCTTCTTTTTCTAAATGATTCTTTCGTTGTTCTGTTATATATCGGATAGTTTGTGTCGAAGTACTTGCTCTTTATAAACCATGATACGTTTCGGTTTCTATGTATAAGTCAAGTTTGGCTTGATGTCCAATTGAGACAACTCAACGATCTCATTTGGATCTCGGATGAACTTTCAGAGCATTAATACATGAAATACATCGTGTACTCCAAATAGAGATGGTGGTAAGGTTACCAATACGCCACTTGACTAACTTGCTCCAAAATTTCAAAAGGATCAATGAATCTCAGGCTCAACTTCCCTTGGATTCAACACCTTTTCACTCCACGGGTAGAAGAAACTTTCAAGGAAACATATAACCAATCTGACATTTTAATTCTCTTTTTTGATTAGCATAACTTTTCTGACGGCTTTTTGCAGTGCAAAGACGTTCTGTAATTAATTGAATTTTATTAATTGGTTATTGCACTATTTTTGGTCCGGGAAGTTCTCTTTTTCCAACACCGTCCTAATGAATAGGATACTTGCACTAACCGTCTTCCTGATATTCGGTCGAAGCCTTTCTTCAAAGTGACGAGCTTTATCCTCCTTACCCAATAAGTGAGTAGCAAATTTTGATAGATAAGTGCACTCATATTTAGCTACTATCTTATCATCTTGCTCTCGTTTTCAGAACTCTTATTCCTTCTACTTGCGAATGGTAAGGGAAAATATTTTCCATAGATTATCTTTTAAATTCAGCCCATGATAACTTGTATGCCTTCCTCCCAAACTTCTTATCTGCATCTGCTACCACTTGTATGCATGGTCTTTTAGCATGTAGACCCACACGTTTTTTTCCTCTTCAGGGTATTTCATGTAAGTGAAGACTTTTTCCATTTCGGTGAATGATCCAATGTTCAGCGATCATTGGATCAGTAGTTTCCTCAAAATTGGTTGGCGATAGTTTCTTGAATTCACCCATGCCGCATCTTAACTTTTATTGTTCATTATTCTGGTCATTTATCTGATTACAGTTGATTTGATCTTGCTATCTAGTGACTACACTTATCACTGCTTGTAGCCAGTGTTATCGAGATGCAATGCGAGGCGTAAATGTCTCTTACTTGCACCATGCGCAAGGCGCACAATGATATGCGTGCCTCACTGAATTGAGGCGCACTACTTGAACAAATATTTTACAACATAAGACAACCAATCATATAAGCAACATGTTTATAAATTGTCATATAAAAGCCTAAGAAATATAATTTCACTTACTAAATCACAAAAGAGTCTTAATTAGCTTGCATTTCATAGCGAAGTTCATAAGTTTTCACAAATCTTAATGCAAGATAATATCCAACATGAGCAAAAGTCTACGAAATAAAACAAGCAAGTAGCAAAATAACAAAATGTTTAGTCATCCTTCGGATCTCTTGCCTACTTGCTTTCCACCCACTTTTCCAAGCAAAACATCTTCCTTAGATTATTTTTCTGCTTATGAATGATTGACAAAGTCAAAAATGAAGTGGCAAACTACGTCGCTACCGGTCTAAGAAGCTCTCGAGCATTGGTTTTGATACGGGTGTATCTTCTTCCTTGCTTCGGGAGCTTAGCGATCCTCATGGGAGCTTGAGGATAGATGATTCTTATGATATCTTGAGAATAGAGACGTGGACGAAGGCGTTGAAGGAGGCAAAGGCGAAGCTTACAGGAAAAACTGCAGGAAACATTTTGAACTTCCAACGGTCGATCGCACTTGACGTTGCGGTCAACCGCGAACGTGCATAAATCCTGGGAGGCCTCTGGACTTTTGGTGGTCGACCGTAGCGATGTGTGCGGTCGACCAGCCAAACCCTGTAATGAGTTTTGGTTTCTGTCGTTGGATCCGGTCGTTCGCGATGGTCTTTGCGGTCGACCGCGACAGTTTCCTGAGCCTTCCTGGTTCGTTTGGGATTCTGTTTTTCTGTTTGATTTTGGTTTGTTTAATTACAAGTTTGTCATCCACGTTGTGAACTCTATAAAGAGGATTGTTTTAGGGTTCTAAAGGATCAGAGAAATCAGGGATGTGAGATCCTAACCAAGAGATTAGGGTTTAGGGAGAATTAGGAGATTGTACTTAATTCTAGAGAGATTGTGAGAGAGGGGTTTGTAATCTATTATTTCTCATAATCTAAAGAATGTATTTTCCTTTGATCAACTCAATTCTTTGTGTTTTCTTGTCTTTTTCACAACACTCTTAATAATTTCGCGATCAAAGGTGTTCGTCCGACGACTCTTAATAATATACTAGCAAATAATTAACAAACATAAGCTTGAAAAAAAAATATAATGTTAGTCAAAATGGAATAATAAACAAGCAAATAATAAGATAACATCAAGAATGAAGAACCATTTACGCATTTACATAATTATTATTTAATCATAAGATTCATAAACTAACTTACTAAGTTGATATTTAGTAGTTATGAGCCATTATCAATATCCATAAAAAAACATTTGCTAATCACCAATCAACCAAGATCCAAAAGCAATAAATAGCTCATAATTTGTAAAGAGCAAATTTAAAAGAAAATAAAAGCTCCCAAATCCTATTTATCGGCCGATAAAGCCGATATTTAGAGCTTACTTATCGGCCGATAAGTACCTTTATCGTCGATAACTCGCCGATAAACCTCAAAAAACGATAACCGATTAAAAATCCTACTTATCCTAGCGGAAAGCTCCCAAATCCGATAACTCGGTGATAATATCGGATTATCGGCCGATATTTAAAACCATGCATCCAAGGAGAAGCTCGTGTTCGTAACTTTAAAGCTTTCGGGGCATGCATTGACATGGTGAAAATCCTATTGCAAGCAGGAAAGGAAGACGGTGTCGTGGAATAAGTTCAATGAACTATTGTGGAAGCAATTTTATCCGGTGGGATTCCTTGAGAAGCGTTGGTACAAGTGGTACGGCTTGCACCAAAACGTCAATCAAACCGTTCAAGAATACACTACGGAGTTCCAGCAACAGGCGATGGTCCTTAATATTACGATGGAGGAATATTCTGTGTTTATGAAGTATATGGCGGGTTTGAGCGAGTACATCCGGAAGGAGATGAAGCTATTCACGGTGGAATCTATTACAGAGACGAGCGTGAAAGCTATTGTCATCTAAGGCAAGCAAAAGAGGAGCAACGAGGCAAAAGGAGATGCTAAATAAATTGGAGGCGAGTCTAGTGGTTCTCAATCTAAGAAGGAGAAGAAGAATGGTGATCCAGGGAAAGCAGGGCTGATTTGTATTCATTGCAAGAAGACGTGACACGTAGCTGATCGGTTCTGAGGGAAGTATTATCATCTCAAACCAAGGGGTTGAAGGAGGAGAAAAAGACATACGTGATAGCTCAAGTTCTGAAAGAAGTCCCGAGGATGACAGAACCCAACAATAGTCTCAATCTTATGACGGGGAAATAGATCACGAAAGACGGCCCTAGAGAGCAGCTCTTTATTCTTAAGTTGCATGTGAAGACCAGTTTGGTAAATATCACAGTTGATCCAGGCAGCGAGAAGAATTTGATATCCGATGTCTTGGTTCAGAAGCTGGGTCTGAAGAACAGTCAAGCATCCAAAGCCATATCTATTGTGGTAGATTTAGAAGGAGACGGGATTGAGTGTAGTTGATCAATGCACTTTCAGATTTGCGTTCTATAAGTCGTATATTGACGAGGTCACGTGTGACATAGTTCCATTGGATGTTTGTCAGGTTATATTAGGCAATCCCTATTTGTGAGATAGATACGCGATCTACGAGAGGCGGGCTTAGAAGTACACATTCACCAAAGATGGTGAAAAGTTTATATTTCGTTCTGCGTCTTTTTCGAAGGAGACAAACTTGGTGACAGTGAACCGAGCGAAGAGCTTAGTGAATGCAAGCAAGAAGTTTGTTGCGCTATGCATTAGTTCTTATGAGGAGCCACTGAAAGAGGGCTGTAATTTGGAGTGGAAGGTGACCACGACGAGACGTGGGATGAAGGAGTCATTTTTGATCGGACGTCAAGGTCAGGCTCCTAGCAAAGCTAGGTGGTTCAACAGAGAATGAGGGGCTCGCGAGTTCCCTCGGCTACAGTTCTAACTTGAACGAGAATTCAAGTTCCTAAAAAGAGGAGCCATGATACAGGTATACCTTCTTCCTTGCTTTTGGAGCTTAGCGATCCTCATGGGAGCTTGAGGATAGATGATTCTCAGGGTATCTTGAGAATAGAGACGTGAACGAATACGTTGAAGACGGCAAAGGTGAATCTTACAGGAAAAATTGCAGGAAACATTTTGAACTCCCAGCGGTCGACCGCACTTGACGTCGCGGTCGACCGCGAACGTGCACAAATCCTGAGGGGCTTCTGGACTTTTGGCGGTCGACCGTAGTGACGTGTGCGGTCGATCGGCCAAACCCTGTAATGAGTTTTGGTTTCTGTCGTTGGATCCGGTCGACCGCGATGGTCTCTGCGGTCGACCGAGATAGTTTCCTGAGCCTTCCTGGTTCGTTTGGGACTCTGTTTTTCTGTTTGATTTTTGTGTGTTTAACTACAAGTTTGTCATCCTGTTGTAAACTCTATAAAGAGGATTGTTTTAGGATTCTAAAGGATCAGAGAAATCAGGGATGTGAGATCCTAACTAAGAGATTAGGGTTTAGAGAGAATTGGGATATTGTTCTTGATTCTAGAGAGATTAATCTATTATTTCTCATAATCTAGAGAAGGTATTTTCCTTCGACCCACTTAATTTTTTGTGTGTTTTCTTGTCTTATTCACAATCCACTATAGATAATTCCGCGATCAAGGGTGCTCGTCCGGCGACTCGTATCAGGTTTGACCTCATCAGAACCCAACCATGTGAATAAATAAAACCCGTCAACTCCATTGCATGGCTCAAGGTCATCTTCACAAATGGTAGTTTTTCGGTATCTTTAAGCATGAGGTTGAGACAATGAGCAGCACGATGCCCAATACACACAAGGCTATTCATTCATCAAGTATTTACCTATAACCAACAAACAAACATTTCATTAGGATTCAATTATTCAATTTCATAGAAACTAGAAAGCATATCGATCAATATCAAACAAATTAAATCAAATCTAAAATTTCATATCGGCTAGTTTGAGACTATTATGATTGTCCGTAAAGATTTGCACAACATTCTCCGGTCCTATCTTCTTAATCTCCTCATTTAAGATCTCATCCTCGCACCAGTCTTGATCTCATCAGAGAGGAAAGAAATATCGTTCTGTGAGGAGAGTGTTCAAGAAAATTTATCAAAATCCTATCCTTCCGGTCAGTCCAACCATCCGACATAAAAGAGCATCTTTTTTTGGCCCAAATCTTCTTATGAGGTTGCACAAAATCTTTAGTGTACTTCTTCTCCTTCTTAGTTGATGGAATGTTGGAGGTGACAAGTTAGGCCCAAAAGCCCCCATTGACTTCAACATAATCTTGAAGGACTAAGTCGTACGGCATTAAACGGAATTTCCTTATGATACCACCAATGGGCAATATCTTGATTCACTTTAGTAACTACATCTTTGTTGAGGCCTTTTTCAATGCTTGTTTGCCGCAATTTTCGCCTTCTATCATCGTTGTTTACCTCTAGTGCTAGGTCAAATGAGAGAAATGTATCCATAGGCCTCTTCCTCTTTGTCGAAGACCCACACTATGCATGCCAACATTTCCCCTTCCTCTTGTAGATAAGGAAGATGATCTAGGAGGCAATACATCTTTTCCCCTGTTCCGACTTGCTTGATCTTGTTGGACTTCAACCTCATCAATTTCAATTATGTCATCATCTTCAAGATCCGGCATGTAATTTTCTATGGCTTGTTGTCTTCTAACAATGGCTTGTTTTTTGTCATAATCCTTAAGCTCATCAACCACATTTGAAGAAACTTTTTCACAAAGGGAAACATTTTTACATCCCCTTGTTGTTCCGATAAGATGCTCTTTTTGTCTTGATATGCTGTCATTCGCGATCTTATTACAATAAATGTACTTGTGTTTATTGGAATTCTCTTCCTCAGCTAGAGAAGTGTACTTCCAAGTAAGATATTGTCTTTTACCTCTATTCGCACTCGCCGATGCCGATGAAGACATACTCAAGTTTATTAGTCACCTACACCCAAAATTATGAAAATATCAACTTGAATCATCAAACTATGCTCACTAAATTTTTTAAGTAACAAAATATATATATATATATATATTCATTTAAAATATGAGATATGTATTTTTAAGTAACAATTAAGTGATTAACAAACATGAAAAGAAAGAGTCTATTACATGATGTAATTATGTAAAATATTTTCAAAAAGAAGAAAAACAAAAAATAGAGAAAAATAGAAATAAAAAGAAAATAACCTGATTTAGCCGGAGATAATGGGCGACGACGGCAGTTGTTGGTGTTGTCAGTCAAAATTATGAAAATATCAACTTGAATCATCAAACTATGCTCACTAAATTTTTTAAGTAACAAACGAATATTATTATATATATTATTATATATATATATATATATATATATATATATATTATATAATATATATATATATAGTATATATATATAATATTATATATATATATATTATATATTCATTTAAAATATGAGATATGTATTTTAAGTAACAATTAAGTGCATTGAACAACATTGAAGAAGAAAGAGCTTATTACAATGACTGTAGATTATGAAAATTATTTTTTCAAAAAAAAGAAACAAAAATAGAGAAAATAAAATTAAAAAGAAAATAACCTGAATTTTAGCGGGAGGATAATGGGCGACGACGGCAGTTTGGTTATGTCAGTCGGCGACAGGATCTTAGGACGACGGTTACGGCCGACTCGTCAGGATCAGGGAAGTGAGCAGAGGGTGAGAGAGAGAGAGATGGGACAGAGAGAGAGAGAGAGAGTAGCCCGCGTGAGAGAGGAGAGGGAAGATTGGGTCTTGAAACCCTAAAATCATAATGGTTTAATAAAATATGTGGGTATCAGACCTAAAACCCATTTCCTTTTACAAAACCCAACTCACTGTGCACCAGAGACTAGGGCGCAATGAATCAGTGCGCCCGATGAAGGCCCCAGGCGCACATGAGGTGCGCGCCTCGTGTGCCTGCAGCGCCCCGCCTCTGGTGCGGAGCGCATTTGCTCCAGGCCGTAGCGACTGGCCTCTAGGGCGCGCGCGTCGATAGCACTGCTTGCAGTAACTCCATCAGTGTGTTGTTGTCTATTGGGTTTTCTGAGGTTGATGCACGAGCAACTCTAGATCTCATCATCTCGCTTAACGTTTGATTAAGATCATTATCTTTGTTAGGAGAGGGTAATCATTACATGCAGTCATTTCTCCCTATAGATAATAAAATGTTCAAGTTAAATGTTATGCAAGCGACAAATTCCTAAAGTAGTCACATATATGCAATTCGAGTAATTACGAATTCAATAATTACTCAACAATGTAACACAAGTCAGTACTTACAAGCTAGAAGTATATCATTAATATTTAACTTTTTAATGCATACACATATACTACACATATACGAGTATATGGGGGTACACATATACACGCGTTTCTACCAAAAAGTGGTCTATGTACACCAAAAGAGCAACTAAGAGTACCTATATGCCATTTGTACGAAATTGTCCTATTGACTAAGCTTCAACTCATCTAGGAAAAGGAGCTGCTATAGCTAGACTACTCATCTGTTGACTTGGTCTCCTCTGAGTCGTTCTCCGTTGGCTCGATCTCCTCTGAGTCTTGGTTACTCTCAGAATGAGACATAGGACGGTCGATTGCACAAGTCCCTCACCTATCAAGATCAAGATCAACATCTCTATCAAGGCTACCTGACTCACTTTTCGAGAAGGCAAATTCCTGTTTATCATTGGAAGCCCCAGCCATATGAGACTCAATGTTGGAAGAGTCTGGTGCAATCATGATGACCTCGGAGGGTGAGGACTCCATTGGAATAAGCTCTACAACTAATTCATCATCATCCAAGAGGTCAGTCTCAGACTCAGAAGAATCTAATGCAATAACCTTTACTATCTAGGCATCGTAGGAGTCTGGCGTTGCATGGTAGGCTAAGATCTTTTCCGGGTCTCTCTTCAAAATAATATTCCTAGTCTTTTAGGCTGGGCTCCTAGGTACTATCTACTGAGGTTGTGGAGCTAGAGTGGGTAGAATGTGGTTCCCGCCATATCCTACAAAAGGAGTACCATCCATCAGCACATTTATTCATCATCATCCGAGATCCAAGCAGTCCAGTGGCACTACCCTATGATGATGAGACACAATAGGTGCAGGGTTTGAATCCTTTGCCATCGCTAAAAAAAAATATTTTGAGAAACTCAACCAATATAAGTTGAGTTCATTTCTCACTGGTATTTTTATACGTATAAATTATGAGTATTATATATTTGAATGATCTTGTGCTCGAAAAATAATTATTCTATTATTTATCATGCATAATAATTTGAGCTTTCCTTTTGTGGCCTAACCAATAACATGATTTCGATTCATATAAAATATTAAAGTAAATTTAATTTTATGTAAGATGTATTTTGGTTCTCATCCTATCTCAAATAATTATGAATATTGCTTTATTTAGAAGTTGTTGAAGAAAGAAGTATTTTGAATGTGTTTTAACGGTTTAACGAATTCAAGAAATTTCCATAACTTGGTATTTGAAATAAATAAATAAAAGTGAATTTGGTGAACTGTTTTAATTGAGGTAATGAGTACATGGGGGTTTAGCTTTTTATTTCATTTTATAATTTTTCTAGCATTTTCTTAACACTTGTTTGTTTTATTTTATTGTCCTTTTTTATTTTTAATGTGCTGATGGATGGTCCTCATTTTGTAGGATAGCGGGTACACATTCTACCAGTTTCTCAGATACCCACTCTAGCTCTACAGCGTCAGTAGATAGTACATGGGAGCTAGGCTAAAAAATTGAGAATATTATTTTGATGAGACATATCCGGAAGAGATCTTGGCTGACCATGCAACACCAGACTCCTACGATGTCGAGATAGTAGAGGTCATTGTATTAGGTTCTTCTATATCTGAGACTGACCCCTCGGGGGATGATGAATCAGTTGTAAAGGTTATCGTTGTGGAGTCCTTACCCTCTGAGGTCATCACGATTGCATCAAACTCCTCCAGCATTGAGTCTTATACGACTAGGGCCTCTAGTAATGAAGAGGAATTTGCCTTCTTTGAGAACGGGTCAGATAGCCTTGATAGATGTGTTGATCTTGATAGGCGGGGGACTTGTGGAATCAACACCAACCCTGTATCCGATTCCGAGAGCAGCCAAGGCTCGGAGGAGACCAAATTAAGGAAGTTACATCAGTTTGTTAACTCGGTCTCCTCTACCCTCTGATTGCATCAAACTCCTCCAGCATTGAGTCTTATATGACTGGGGCCTCCAGTAATGAAGAGGAATTCGCCTTCTTTGAGAGCGAGACAGATAGCCTTGATACAGGTGTTGATCTTGATAGGCGGGGGACTTGTGGAATCAACACTAGCCCTGTATCCGATTCCGAGAGCAGCCAAGGCTCGGAGGAGACCAAGCCAATAGGGGAAGACTCGGAGGAGACCGAGTTAACAAACTGATGTAGCTTCCTTAATTTGGTATCACCATTTTTTGTTCTATGACAATTTTGTTTCATGAGTAGAGCCAGTCAGCTACTTGGCATTTAAGAAGTTCTACTTTCTAATCATCGCATTACAGAACTATTTATAATGATATATTGAAGTAAATTTGTCTCTGTAATACCCTTCATTTCCTGTCAAGAAATTCAAGGAACTTTAGTGTTCTGGTAGTATCACCATTTTTTCTGTTCTTCTACGGCAATTTTCTTTCATGATTAGGCTATTTGGCATATCAGAAAGAACAATTCTAATTATACTACACTATTAACTACTCATGCACTACTACACACGGTAGAGCAGGGTTCTTCCTCCAAACTACTACTACACTACTACACACAAAAGTGTAGGGTCCTTCCACTTGGATGACCATCAAAGCTGATGAGTCATTAAGGGCCCCACAATCTTTGATTGCAGTATTTTGGGAGCAGTTTGAAAGTGTAGTCTAGTTATCAACTGCTCTTTCAGAAATTCTACTTTCAGGGGCCTGTATTACAGAATTATTGATAATGATATTCAACTGTTCTAGTGATTCATCATCACTCCAACTGATGGAAATTTAGTCCATTTATGCAGCTAGGTGGTTGTAAAAAATATTTTTGTTGAATCTTCAGTTCATCAGAAACAAACCTCTCTAGATTTATGCAGTGAGATGGCCAAGGAGACCGTTGTAATGTCAAAGGAACGAAACCTTTTTTTTTCATAAATAATACTTCAGTAGTAATGCATCAATGATTTTATCAGGACTGACTTTGACTTTTGCACGTAATCATGATTTCCAACTTACATTTTCCTTCTGAGGAAAATAATGGTTTTTTTTACTTCTCCATTGCAGTTACAATGTGGTGTACTCTTCAAACTACAGCGATATTCTGGACCCTGTGATCAAGAACAACTACCAGTTGTTCATGGTCGAAAGGTTAATTTTGGCCGGTGCAACAACTTTTGTGAAGACGTATAAAGAAGATGAGAATGATCTTAGCCTCACCGATGATCCAAAGAAGAACACGAAGAAGTGGCAAATACCCGTTTATACGCTGGATTAAGGGGGAATCCGAGTATATCCTATATCAAAAGGAGAAGTGTTAAAGAGATTTCAGCCACATATTACACTGTAAATTGTTGAATAGTCGCATTTATGGGAAAATTTTCTCACTTAGCTGAGAGAATAATGCTATTCTTTTGTACCTAGAAGTAGTATCTGCAAATTTTTGGACGTATGGAAGAAAGCAATTTTTGACAACTCACCAAATATGAATTTCTATGTTACTACGTTATTTTCCCTTTCTTAGAGAGTACTTATGTAATGATTGGAATAGGTATCTTAATTTGCTTTTTCTGTGATTTATTGGGCTGTAAATTGCTGGTGTTGCTGTGGAATTGAAGGTGATCTTTGTTGTTGTGCACTGTATGATACTATATCAAGAAAATCAATTTGATATTGTTTAAATGTTCATCTTTTATTAGCTCCCTTATCTTCTAGTATGTCATTCGCATGGAAGATATTGTTTATGAATTTATTATACTAGTTTCTTACTACGTTGTTTGGCAAAACTTCATCACAAATTTATAATATTATTCCGCACTTTTTTCACCTCTCTTTAAAAAAGCTAAGTAGGTGATGAACTTACAAACTGTGAATGGGTTATACGTCATGAAACTTTAGTTGTAAATTTGCGAATAATTAACTTTAATGTTTAAGTAAATCTTGTACCGATTACGCAATCTTCACATTATCTTCGTCTTTTGTAAGTAATCCAAATCTATGTGAGAAGATGAAAATGAAGCATGCTTGTGTTAATTGATTATGAGTAGTTGATAACACCAATCCAGGACAAATTTTCAAAACAGTCCTCTTTGGACTTTTATTCTCAAAAAAAGATCTATTTCGAACTTATTTTCAAAAATCGACATGGTTTCAGCCCTGGCGCTGAAACCAGGTTGGTTTTTGAAAATATTTTTTTAAAACTTCGTGGGAGTTGAACTCCCGTGAAGTTTAGCAGATTTTTAACTAACTGCTAAAACTTCACAGGAGTTCAACCCCCGTAAAGTTTTATTGCTTAAACAAACTTCATGGAAGTTCAACTCCCGTGAAGTTTTATTGGTTGAACTGAAAGTGTTGACTGCTCGAACTTGGCCCATCGGGGTTCGGTCGGGCTGCTGCCAGCGGTCCCGGAGAGGGTCCTGCTAGATCTTCTGCCCTCGGAGGGTAGTTCTTAGCAAACTCCTTGCCCGCTCTAGTGGCCAATGCGTCTGCCTCATTGTCAAAGCTAGTAAGGGTGGTCATCTCTGCTTTTTCCCCATCCGTAATAGCGGAAATGACATTACAGGGTTTGCCTTTGGGTTTCTTCGAAGGCTTTGAAGTCCACTGCTCATCACTGAGGAGGTCTGGGTGGACCCACATCATTTGCCCTGATGGTAAGGTCTGCTATACTAGGCCTTTCTCTCGTTGGTTGTGAGGATCGACATTAGTGATCTTCAGTATTGTCTTGGGGATAGGAACCACCCCCACTGGCGCGTGAACTTTTGGGAGGTTCGTCCCGAAACTCAGGGTGATCATGTTCGTAGTCACCTTTTTTTTACGTCGTAGAGGGCCTGAAGCTTATCCTTGAGGATATAACACTTGGAGGTATGATAACCGAGGAACCTGTGGTACGCACAGTAACTTGGGCCATCAGTCTTGTTCACTCCTTCAGGCTTGGTGGCTTATGGCAACTTGATTATGTTGCCCTTGAGAAGAGTGTCGAATGTAGCTATCACCTGGTCTTCCCTGAAGTCATACTACCTCGCAGGGCACTATTCAAACAGCTTAGGTTTCGGACTCTGGGCCGATTTGGCGACCGAAGTGGAATCAACAGCCATGATCTCCTTTCCTCTTGATCGAGTAGGATTTCTGGTTCCTCTTGATCGAGTAGGATTTCTTGGTGCACTTGGTTCCGAAGCTCCCCTTTTGGGGTGAGGTTCTTTGGCCTCTAACCTCTTGATCATGTTCTCTACCTGCTCGCCTTAGCGAACAAGTTCTTTCCAGGTTCGGGTTTCCATCGCACCAACCTTGGACAGAATGTTGATCGAGAGATTGTTACGGCACATCTTGATTAAGGTAGCTTCAAAGACCTGGTCCCGACAATGAAGTGACTGATTCTTGAATCTCTTCACGAAATCATTGACCGACTTCAATTTCATTTTCTTTTCAGCAAGGAGGGTGGTCATTGACACTTCTGTGTCATCGTCGAAGAAGCGGGCCAAGAAGAGTCTTTCCGCATCGGGCCATGAGGTGATAGAGCCTGGCTCCAACTTGCGGAACCACTCGAAGGCTACCCCCCTTAAGGGTGTCGATGAACATCCGGGTTAGGATAGCATCATTCCCCGTGAGGAATCCGATTTGAGACATGAAATAGTATATGTGCTTTGAGGGGGAGCCCTTGCCATCAAACTGTACCAAGCTCATTTGTTTGAACTTCGTTGGGTAAGGGATCGTATCTCACTCGATTGGGTATGGCTTGACCACCCCTAGCATGTTCATGTTCTGTTGAAGCTTCAAGGCGTCGAGTTGGCTTTGGAACTCATCGAGCCTCTTGTCTCGGGAAGTACCCCTAGTATGCGAGGTTCCTGTCGACGACTTGGAAGAATGATCCGAATGTGGATCAATGTTATCTTCTTGTTCAGTCATCTGATTAGGAGTACGCTCCCATTCTTTGTTCCCTGCTGGCTTCCGCGAGGTGCGCGAAGTCCTTTTTTCTTCTTCTTCCTGTTCAGAAGTTGCTCTAACATCTCTCTCATGGACTAAATGGCGGTATGCTGCTCTTCAACCTTTTTAGTGATTGTTTGGTCATCCGCGATTTCCATCATGTGCACCCTTGCCCGTCCGCCCTGGATCGAGTTTGAGGTTTGGGATGTAGCCATTGTTGAGCAGACCTCATCCTCACCGTCGGAAGGAGATGCTAAAAGCGCATAATTGAGTGAGATGGTGGCCCCCGTTCGAGTACATGTGCGCAAGAATATACCCTCGCGTTCGTGTTGAACGAGCGGGTGGTTAGGCCCCAGGAAAAAGTCCAAGTCCGAAGAATCCGAATGCGTGGATTTACTTTTCCCCGTCATGTTGATCATAGCAGACAGGAGCTTTAAGTCATCGACAACTCGCCTTCTTTGATGGCTGCGTCTCTGGCGAGGTCTCGATTTGGGAGGCTGCTGAGCAAACCTCTCAAACACTGAATGTCTCAGTCTGTCGGGACATCGGCAATTAGCAAGTATTGGCTGGATGTGCCTCACGTAGTGGCATTGAGGATTCACCTCATGAATAGTGCGCTTGCGGGCTAAATGATCCCGGAGATCTCCCGCGGGTTGCTGGTGACAACCCCCAGAATCAGACGGGCCAGACATGTGATTGTGTGAGATAGGTTCAAATGAATTCTCTTGAGTACGCTAGGCAAAATCGCTAAGTGTCGAGTTCAGGCGAGCTCGCCTTGACAAGCGGGTTCTTGCGTTCGGGCGAGCTTCAGCCAGTTGGCGAGCTTTAATCGTTTGCATATTCAGGCAAGGCTTGGTGGGGTTCGCCTACGGTCGTCTCTGGCTCGCCTGCTCGGGCAAACTCGCCTGACCTAGGTAGTTTCCTTGAATTAGGGATATGACCTGAGAAGTGAATCATGTCTAAATTGGTGGGCTCGCTTAATTTGGTTGGTTCACCTGGATTGCCCGGTTCGCCCGAAGTACTGAGTTTGCTAAAACGGAGAACTCTACGACCAGGGCGAAGCCCGCCTGAACGTAGGGGCTCGCCTGATTTGCTCGGCTCACCAGCATTGAGAAGGTTGTGTCTCCGCTTGGCATTCTTTAGGCCTGAGTAATAATTCAGGCCATCATAAGAGGCGAAGGTTTGAGCCTCTTGTCGAGCGAGAGCCTGTCGTTGTCGCTGGCGGGCTCTCCTAGAGAGAGGAGCGTCCATGCTGACTATGACAGCATGGTCTGAGCCAAGGTGAACAATATTCTCTTCTCGAGCGGGGGTCTACGAAGATCACTTAGCGACCCATCTAGCAGTCTTTCGCTTTGTTCTCTCGGTCTTCCGCTCGGCCTTGACTGACCCTAGGAAGATAGGACCCTCTGCCATGGCTCGGGTAGAGTCCTCAGGCGTGGATCCCTCGACCACTTGGGGTCGAGCCACACGCACAACTCTATGGCGCTTGCGAGACGCATTGCCACTAGAGGAGGAAGACAAATATTCTTTGTACTTGGCTTGATCGAACTCGATCATGAGGGACTCCATGGTCGTCCCAACTGTGACTTCGTCGAACTGTGCTACCACTATTTCAGTTGAAGAAACGGTTTCTCCCACTGTGGTCGCCATCTTCTGTAGGATGTAAAATTTAATTTCCCAAAATGGGGACTTCGTTTGTATTGATAAGAATAGTTTATTACAAACTAATGAATCAAAGTTACAATAAAAGAGGAGGAAATACCCTCCTTGTTTAACGTGGGGTCTTTGCTAACGATAGGATGCCTCCCTCGGTGCTAGAACCGAGTTTGCTTCCCTTAGACGATCCGAACGAAGTTGCGGGCGAGCTTCAATACGTAGTAGAAGCTCGCGTCGATCGAGTTTGAGTTCCCAAGCAACGAAGTTGCGGGCGAGCTTCAATACGTAGTAGAAGCTCGCGTCGATCGAGTTTGAGTTCCCAAGCTTAAAGGCTATCAAAGCTGAAAACTGGAAGAAGATGCTACAGTGCAAAAGCAATGCAAAGAGCGGGTTGTTAGCTTAACTAAGAAGTCCAACCAACCGAAAAACCAACCCCCTTCACGTAGCCAGGAGGGGCTCTTAAATAGGGAAGAGACAGCATGATCACTCCCTTGAATCATGGGATGTGACCATGTACTGTTGAGAGATGTCATGTCTCTCACTCGTACTGTGAGCGGCTACCTGATGGGTGCAGAGTACTATACTCCCTCCTCACATTGTGCGAAATGGGAAGGCTCATCCATGTACGTGACATCATAGCTGCCTAGTGCTCTGGCGAGCTTAGCGAGTTTGCAGGCGAACTGTTGATTGCCTGGACACGCAGACAAGCTGGATTCGTGCTGGCGAACTTGGAGCTTGAGTAGACTCGACCCGTGTTGGTGAGTCAAGCATGTAGGTGGAATTGAGCTCTTGACGGCAGGTTCGATCATTAAAACTAGCTTGTTTGGCTCTTCTGCATGCAGGCGTACTCATACAGGCGGATTTTTAGGTCTTCTCGTTATTAAGGCAATTTTTATAGCCTATAGGAAGGTTACAAATTATAAAAAGTGTCATCCTAGGATTTCAAATTTACTGGACATCCAGCTATGTCCTTCTAGTAAAAGTTCTCCAAAATATTGATTAGCTGTGCATGAATTTTCTTTGGGGAAAAACCAAAATCTGTCTTGGGAAGAAGTTTGGAGGCTTAAGGATTTTTTCAGTAGCAATCTGGAACAATGCATCAGCCTTAAGAACTCTTTGGTATATTCATATCAACAAAGAGTCTTTGTGGATCAAATGGGTTCATGGGACCTACTTAAAAAACAGGGACAACTTGCGGGTTGAGGTGAAAAAGGGAGATTCTTGGATGTGAAAACAACTACTTAAAGTCAGAGATAAGGTGTTAATTTCTTGTAGAGGAGCTGAGAACCTGAAACTTTTGATCAGTTCTTGCTACAAAGACCCTAAAGTTTATCTATCTGATTTGTATTATTGCCTATGTCCTACAGCAATCAAAGTGCAGTGGTATGAAACAGTCTAGGAGAAACACAACTACCCTAAGCATTATTCTGTGATGTGGCTTGCAGTCCAGTATAGGCTTCTTACACAAGATAAGCTACAAAGGAGAGGAGTAATTCAAACCAACAGTTGTTGTTTGTGCTCTGGGACTGAAGCAGAGGATCGTAATCATCTATTCTTTGGATGCAATTACGCGAAAGAAGTTTGGAATGAGATCATGGAATGACTCCAATACAATTAGAGAACATGTGAGTGGGATCTGCTGATAAAGTGGTACAGTTGCAGATTGAAGGGGAAAGGTTTCAAGCAAAAAACCAAAAGAATGGCGCTTGTTGCTGCTGTGTACTGTACCTGGAAGGAACGCAATGAAAGAATCTTCAATCAAAAGAATCATAGTACTGCACATCTGATCAGAAGCATTAAAATGGAGATTTTGACCATCATCCTCAACAACAGCTCTCTATCGGCTGAACACAGGGACTGGATTTTATCCTTGTAGGTGGTTGGCTGTTTGTTTTGGTAGTTTTGTTAGTTTTTTTTGATTGTTTTTACTCACAATAGTGATATAGTTTACTCAAGTTATGAGTACATTGATGTACATAAACTCTACATTTGGTAAAAGAATAAAATTCTTTCATTGAACAAAAAAAAATCTGGCTGATCTTCTAAGCTCATGGATTATTTCAAAATTATCTCTGCTAGCGGTCTTCTCTTGTGCTAATTATACTGTGTTAATTGTATTGAGAAACGGCCTGTCACCCTAATGCTCATCTAAACTCGCTGCATTATGAACCTCCAATAAGTAGTTGGTAGAGAGAAATTAATACTTCTAGTCTACTGATGCCTGATGTGATATAATACCAGTATACCACACACTCAATCATACATCAAAATTAAGATGCATTATATTTTTATATGTGGCATTTCACTTTGTTTTCAATGTAAACCAATTAACTAAACCAGTGAGGACATGAAGAGGCATTATACTAGTGTTTCAGTACCAGTAAGATTCCAAAATTTCGTATAATTAACAAACTCCAGCAGTTGGATGTTCCATGTTTTATAATGCTCAATCTTGACAACCTATCTGTATATATGCATATTCATAAAGTACTTTGGTGATGCTTCTAATATTAACCCTTGTGTTTATCTAAATCAAAAGATTTTAGCAATTATTGATTTGTGGCCCCCGAAAGGGTTCAATTTTTAGTTCTTGGACTTACCTGCAACCTTTGTTTAATTTGTTTAATTCATCTTGTTTTGTCCTTGGGCTGACTACCTAGCTTATGAAACGAACCAAAAGTAGAGTAACAATATGAGGTTGGTTCGAATGATGTGTACTTGCATGTATCCTTACTTGCTACAAACTAAGCTACAAAAAATTGGTATTCGGTTAATTGTGGATTGACCTCTTGGACTGTTGCCCAATTACAGGTAGGCCCCTGTACTTTTGCGCCACTGCGAACAGACCAGCGGGGTGTCCTTTCCCCCCACTATTTGTAAGAAAACAATTGCTCTAGCTTTTAGAATCGAAGAGTCAAAAACTTTCACTTTAGAGCATCTCCAGCAGTCGTTGCCAAGAGGAGTGCTCACCTGTTCACGTCAGAGCTCCATGGAGTTGCTAACCATTGGAGGAGCAAGAGATCGAGCCAAGTAAAGTTACCAAAATTGGCAACGGCTCCAACCCCTTTTTCAATTTTTATAATTAAAAAATAATATATAAAAAGTAATATGTGGGATCATGTAGGTAACTTTTGGAGTTGCCAACTATTGAACCAATTTTTTTTTTTAAAGTTGCCAAAAGTGATGTGGATGAGAGAGAAAATAAAAAATTAATATTTGTGATGTTTTCACAAAATTTGGCAACCTCAAATAGTACCACCATTGCAGAAACTACAACACCCATCACACACTCTCTCTCATTTGCTACAGTGCACCGGACCCCACATGGAATTTTAAAATTTAAAATCCCATGTGGGGCCCGGTGCACTGTAGCAATATGAGAGAGTGTGTGGTTGGGGTTATGGTTGGGGGTGTGCCCCTATCATTTTCCTGCTCTTTAAGGAGTTGGTACTGTCAAAACAGGGATATAAAATTATAAAAACTAATTAAAGAGTTAGAAAATTCAGGCCTGATTGGGAGCAGTCGTGATATCACTGTCCTAGAAGATTAAGGACCCGCCTATCGTCCTGGCGCAATTTGTCATCTCTCCCCTAGCGGTAAAACCCCCAGGAATCGATCGGCCTCTGCACTCGGGCGTGAGTCACAGAGCTTATGCTCAGACGAAAACGGTTGCCCAGCAAATAGAAATATAAATATGTAGCCGAAATTTCTTGGAGGTATGAGAGTAGAGAAGAGAAGAGAGTTTAGAAGAGCTCCAAGCCTGGTTTTATAGGTGATGAGAGGTGTAACCCCCGCTGAATCCAAGGGACCGTTACGCACAAGTTTTGCTTCCGTTACCCGCATGCAGCCGTTACAGAACGTGTAAAACGTGCAAAAATAAAAGCTTGAGAAGCAAAAAGGTGTGCGTGTGCGTCTGCGGCGTGGCATGCGCGCGTACGGGGCGGGGCGTGGCGAGGCATGGCGCGCGCGCGCGTGTGTGGTAGAAATGCAAATCCCACAAAACCCAAAATACTATTCAAAGCCCAATAAGGAGAGAACCATTATATACCCTTTACTATTCATCTCATTTTCCAATGTGGGACTATTCACAAAGGCAAAATTGCCTTTTCATGAACAAAGCTTCCAACAGTCCCCCCCAAAAGGCAATATTGACTAAAAATTCAAAATAATAAATCAATAAATAATCAGGTATTGATGAAAACACACACAATACGCTTCATCTATTGAGCAAAGCGGGTTGAGCGTTAAAGGCCATGCTCACAATAAACCGACTCATGAGAGTTTCTAGGGGTTAGCCCAGCCCCCCCTAACCGCGGCCATCACGGTTCCTCTCACGTAGGTAAGTCCTCAAAGGGTACTACAGCTGTTTATTTAATACCCCCCACAATACACGCGTTGGACTTATTAAGAGTAAAACTCAGCCTAGCCAGCTGTATCATAAGAGCATCGTCATCATAGAGAAGGGGTAGTAGCAAATGCTACATAATGATATATAAATATATCTAGGTCAATGCTCCACACGAGAGTCACTTGTCCAGTTTGTTTCTACCACATTAAACCGACATTGGAACTACGTCTCCAAATAAGGGTTGGGTTGCCGCTGTCAGTGACCTCATTTATGGGCTTAACCCCATCTCCCTCGATGAATCCAGAACCACACTCCTGGATAATCCCTTAGTCAAAGGGTCAGCAAGATTTTTCTCAGACTTTACAAAGTCCAATATCACAACTTTGCCTAATAGGCGTTGTACAGACTTATATCTTATTTGAATATGTCTGTTATGTTTTTTATTTACATGTACTTGCTTTAGAAGCTCTATGGTAGATCTAGAATCAGAGTGAATGGAAATAGGAGGAGAGGGTTTAGGGACCAAAGGAAGTTCAGATAGAAGATCTTTTAACCATTCGGCTTCTGTGCAAGTAGTATCAAGAGCAATCAGCTCAGATTCCATGGTGCTCCTGGCAATTATTGTTTGCTTACATGATTTTCAGGATACAGCAGCACCACCAAAAAGAAATACATATCCAGATGTAGACTTTACACTGTTGGAATCCGTGACCCAGTTAGCGTCACTATACCCTTCTATAGCATCAGGGTAACCAGTGTAAGTCAAGCAATAGTCAATTGTGCCTTTCAGATATTTGAATACTCTTTCTAAGGCAGTCCAATGATCTTTGCTAGGGTTGCTAGTATACCGACTCAGTCTCCCTACAGCATAAGTTATATCATATCTGGTTCGGTTGGATATGTAAAGAAGAGATCCAATCATCTGAGAATATTTTAGATGGGAGACAGGTTCACCTTCATTCTTCTTTAAAGATATAGAAGAATCATAAGGTGTGGAAACAGGTTTAGAGTTATGAAAGTTGAATTTAATTAGCATTTTATCAATGCTATGAGAAAGACTCAAAGATATTCCTCTAGTGTTTCTAGAGATTTTCATTCCAAGTATCATGTCTGCAAGACCTAAGTCTTTCATATCAAAATTTTTTGGAAAGATAATCCTTTACCTTTGAAATTAATTCAAGTGTTGTTCCAAAGATAAGGATATCATCAACATAGAGACAGAGAATGACATAGCCATTGTTTATCACTTTAGAATAGACACATTTATCGTATTCATTCACAGTGAAGCCATATTGTGCAATGACGTTGTCAAATTTCTGGTGCCATTGTTTAGGAGCTTGTTTAAGACCATATAAAGATTTAACAAGCTTACAGACTTTGTTTTCCTGACCCTTGGCAATGAGGCCTTCAGGTTGGTGCATATAGATTTCTTCATCTAAATCACCATTCAGGAAAGCAGTCTTGACATCCATCTGATGTATGATTAGTTTATGGATAGCAGCAAAGGCTAATAATACTCGGATAGTTGAGATTCGGGCTACAGGAGAATATGTATCAAAATAATCAATGCCCTTTTGTTGAGTATAGCCTTTAGCTACTAATCTAGCTTTAAATTTATGTATGGAACCATCAGCTATGAGTTTCTTCTTGAATATCCACTTACAACCAATAGGTTTACAACCTGGAGGTAAATCAGTGAGTATCCAAGTATGGTTTTCCATGATAGATTTAATTTCATTATCAATGGCTTCTTTCCAGAAAGGAGATTCAGGTGAATCCATTGCTTCTTGGAATGAGCTTGGATCACCTTCAACAAGAAAGGTAAGAAAGTCTTCTCCAAAATCCTTTTCGATTCTACCTCTTTTGCTTCTTCGAGGTTCAATATCAAGAGGTTGAAAAGAACTGGAAGATGGAAGATCAGAAGGAATGGATGATCTGGGATTTTCTGAGATTTTAGATTTGAAAGGAAAGATGTTTTCAAAGTAGACTGCATCTCTTGCTTCAATGATGGTATTGTTGGATATGTCACTGATTTCAGATTTGATGACTAAAAATCTGTTAACATTGCTATCTAGTGCATATCCAATAAAAGCAGCATCTACAGTCTTAGAACCAATTTTTCCCTTCTTAGGTTCGGGAATAGCTACTTTAGTCAAGCAACCCCAAACCCGGAAGAAATTCAGATTAGGAGATCTCTTCTTCCAATATTCATAAGGAGTTGTATCGGAATTTTTCTGGGGAATCCTATTGAGAATGAAGCAAGCAGAAAGAAGAGCTTCCCCCCAGAGATTTTCAGGTGCTCCTGAACTGAGTAACATACAGTTCACCATGTCCATTAGGGTTCTATTCTTTCGTTCAGCTACCCCGTTAGACTGTGGTGTATAGGAAGCAGTAACCTCATGAATAATACCATGTTCATGGCAATATTCAGTCATATGATTTGAGGTATACTCCCCCCACGATCAGATCTTAGAATCTTGATCTTTCTGTTAAGTTGGTTCTCAGATTCAGCTTTGAACACCTTAAACCTATCTAAGACTTCATCTTTAGTTTTGAGAAGATAGATGTAACAATATCTGGAGTGATCGTCTATAAAAGTCACAAAATACCTCCTACCCCCTCGGGTGAGAACTCGGTTAGAGTCACACACATCACTATGAATTAATTCGAGGGGTTCAGAGTTTCTAGTTATAGACTTGAAGGGTTTTTTAGTGTGTTTCCCTTGAACACAGATTTCACATTTAGATGAGGGATCATGAGAAGATTTAGGAATGAGGTTTAATTTACTCATTCTCTGCAAGGTTTGGAAATTGACATGTCCAAGTCGTCCATGCCAAACATCACAAGACTCAACAATTTGAATAACAGAAGACTCAGAAATTTCATTAGAACTGGAATTGATTACATTGAGTTTGAAAAGGCCATTACAGATAAAACCTTTTCCTATGAAAACATTACTCTTTATAATCACAAATTTATTGGATTCTTTTACAATCCTATAACCAGCTCTAAGAAGAAGAGATTCACTAATCAGATTGCGACGAAGAGAAGGAACATGATAAACGCCTTGCAGATGAAGAGATTTTCCAGAAGTCATGGAGAGCTCTATACTTCCACTTCCTATTATTGATTTAGTGGAGTCATCTGCTAAGCTTATATTTCCTCCACGTGATTCCTGATAATTTGAAAACCAAGAGCGGTCATTACAGACGTGGATATTTGCTCTGAAATCCAAATACCAATCAGTGGAAGAAGTTAGAGAATTTACAAGATGAGATGAAGAGGCTAACCTGAAGGAGGTTGGATTCATTTCAATCATATTAACTTTGTTGGATCCATTTCCTTTAGGGGCAGGTTTGGCCGGTTCCTTCTTCCGAAAGAAACAGTTGTGAGCCATGTGGTTGGTTCTACCACAGATAAAGCAGGACTTCTCATCAGACTTATGGCTGGAAGAATTGGGATTTGGTTTGAAGGAAGATTTGTTGAAAGATTTGTTGAAAGATTGTTGATTTTTCTTGAATTTCTTCCCTTTGGGTTTGAAATTCTTAGATTTAGGCTTATCCTCTACCAAGTTTACTTTAGCTTTTGTTTCATTCTTGGTGTTGGAATTTTGCCTATGCTGGTCTTCAATACGAATAGCCTTGAGGGCTTCAGTTAAGGTTAGATCTCCTTGCTTGTGTCGGAGATCTCCAGCAAATCTAGACCAGGAGAGAGGAAGTTTATCAATCAAATAGGAAACTTTATAATCGTCAGTAAAAGTGTTTCCTTTTGATTGGAGATGAAGGAGGAAATCTAGGAATTCATGAATTTGTTCATTAATGGGCTTGTCATCAACCATCATGAACTTATTGAAGGAGGAGGAGGTGAAACACAGAATTCCGGCATCATCATAGCCATATTCTGCTTCAAGAGCATTCCATAGGTCTTTTGCACTTTTGAATTCATAATATATGTTGTCCGCAAGTGTACTAAGAATCCTATGACAACAATGATAGTTGATTTCTTCTGGTTTCATAGAGCTAGAAAAGGAGCTAGCACCAGAACCAGAAGTGGAAGGAGCAGGTTGAGCAGGATCAGGAGTCAAAGGTTGAGAACCACTAGTAGATGACTCAGAAGTATCAATAGCAGATAAAAGACCTAATGTAGTGAGCCAGTATTTCATCTGATTAGCCCACCGTTTATAGTTAATATCGGTGAACTTCTCAGGTTTGACACTTTTTGAATGATCAGGAATTGTCATAAGTCCAATTCAAGTTTACTAGTCTAGGTAGATGTAATCTGATATATAAAAAAAGGATTTTGTCAAAATTACTAGACCAGAAACTTAATTAAACCTGCTTTAAATCAAAAACTCTGAAAGTGAAAAGATTAAAGTTTTAATCGGGTAGTTTGACCAGGTAAGGATAGTACTAGAGGTTGATCAAAGATCTATTAAGTACCTCGTTTCTTGCAGAGCGCTTTATGCAACCCTTAAACCTTTACTTAGACACCAACTAATCCAAGAAAACTTGAACCGGTTCACTTAAAGATTTTTTGTTTATGACAGATACTGAAATTGTGCACAGAAGAAGCAAAGAAATTATATATATAATTTTTTAACTAATTTAGATGCCACAAATTAAAACAATTAACTAATACAACAAGTAATTAAATATATGAATATTCGGGTGAATAGTAATCCCGATGAACAGTAAATTTTTTAATTTATTTATTTATTTATTTATTTTAACTAATTAACTTAACAGCAAGAATATTATTTAATCTTCTAGATTGCTGTCAAAACAGGGATATAAAATTATAAAAACTAATTAAAGAGTTAGAAAATTCAGGCCTGATTGGGAGCAGTCGTGATATCACTGCCCTAGAAGATTGAGGATCCGCCTATCGCACTGGCGTAATTTATCCTCTCTCCCCTAGCGGTAAAAACCCCCGGAATCGGCCGGCCTCTGCACTCGGGCGTGAGTCACAGAGCTTATGCTCAGACGAAAACGGTTGACCAGCAAATAGAAATATAAATATGTAGCCGAAATTTCTTGGAGGTATGAGAGTAGAGAAGAGAAGAGAGTTTAGAAGTTTTCCTCTTCGTTGGTGTGATTCTGAATGAGCTCCAAGCCTGGTTTTATAGGTGATGAGAGGTGTACCCCCCGCTGAATCCAATGGACCGTTACGCACAAGTTTTGCTTCCGTTACCCGCATGCAGCCGTTACAGAACGTGTAAAACGTGCAAAAATAAAAGCTTGAGAAGCAAAAATTGTGCGTGTGCGGCGTGCGCGCGTGTGTGGTAGAAATGCAAAACCCACAAAATCCAAAACACTATTCAAAGCCCAATAAGGAGAGAATCATTATATACCCTTTACTATTCATCTCATTTTCCAATGTGGGACTATTCACAAAGGCAAAATTGCCTTTTCATGAACAAAGCTTCCAACAGTTGGGTCTATCTCTACAACGCTATGACTATGCGAGGACTATCAAATTGAGCAATTAATAGTACGGAGGTTCTATCGGGCGATTGAGCTCTTGATATTTTGGCGTGATTAAACTTACTCCACTTGAAGTTGCAAGTAGTTGGAGAGCCCCAAGTTTATGAAAAACAACTTCTTGTCATTATAACTAACACTTTGCATTATGCTTTTCTGGTGTAAGTAGATTAAATTAGATCAAAGGACAACGTACAGGTGAGATACCCCCATTTCCTTGTAATTCCACTGCTGAAGCTTAGACGGTACACAATAGATGGCACAGATCGAGAGGGCATGGACAGTGCCATGAATGTTGTTACTATAAATGCCTTTGATTCTTTCCTGGAAATGGAGATGCAGTTAGTGAGAGATTCTGTGCGCTGATGAGACCTAAAGCCACTGATCAATCCAATCCGATCTAAACGTTACCTACTCCTTTAGAAATTGGAATCTGGACCTTGAGAGGAGACCACTTGTGTTGATCTATGATTGGTCATTTATATATAGGGAAAAATGCTTCTAGCCCCCAAAACTAATAAAAACGTGCTTCCCACCCCCCAAGACTTTTTCAACGGGTGCTTTGCCCCCAAAAGTAAATTTTTTGTTCTCTGAGCCCCCAAAATACAAAACCCAATGAATTTTACACAGGTAAAAACTATAATACTCATTCTCTCTCTCTAACCCTGCAATCCCTCTGCTCTCCCTCCTCCCTCCCCCACCTCTCCACCCGCTGCCGCCGCCCTCCTCCTGCCATCCTCGCCTTCTCCGCCACCGTTGCTCCGGCCATCCACAGCATCCTCAAGATCCACAACACGGAGAAAATCCCGGCGCGGTTCGAGGAGTACAGAGAGATTGTTCGCTCTAGGGTCGAGCGAAACTCCGGCGACGAGCGCTGCATAGCCGACGGGAACGAGCGGCTGGGGTTTTACCTTCATGATTCTCTGCGCGCTAGGTTTCATGGGAGCATGGGAGCGTGCGGGAGGACCTGTTCATGGGAGCGTGGGAGCGTGCGGGAGGACTCGTCCAACCCAAGAACAATAACAAGAAGAAGGAGGACAAGATTGATAGTAATTACAACCATGCCCCTGACCTTGGCTGCTCCTGCTTTGGATGCTACAAGAGCTTCTGGGCTCGTTGGGATGCCTCACCCAACTGCCACGTCATCCACCTCATCCTTGATGCCTTTGAAGAGACCCTTGAATCGAAGGAGGCCAACAGCAAGAAGAAGAGGGGGTTGAAGAGTAAAAAGATTGATTTTGATGAGGTTTTGGCGAACGTAACCTTAACAACAAACGCGTAACCTTAACATGCAACCCGTAACCTTAACAAGCAACACGTATAATCTTAACAACCAACCCGTAACATTAACAACAAACACGTAACCTTCATATTAACGGATCTTGAGGATCTCTCTGTCGGATTGTTAGGCTCTGAAAAACACGCTAATTGAAGAAATATGTAAACTCCTGAACGTAGCTTGAAGCTTGAGAAATGTTGTGAATAGTGCCATGCATATTAATTAAAAGATGTTGACATATTAAGAGTTATTAAAAAAAGCGAGTGTTCTTGAAAAATATATAAATTTATTTTGGTTACCTATTAAAGACGTTAACATGGATGGGCGGGCCAACATGCATAAAAATAGTGCATCTAGACTTCCTATATCGTCTAAAAGTTACTCTAAATATACAGAACACTCAAGATCTCTCTGTCGGAATCAACACGTTTTTCCCCCGTCGAGCTTGGATTTGATGTTTTGGTGCATTTTGTTTGCTTCACTGGTCCTTGTTCTGCTGTTATTGTGATGTCGAGATTTCACCTTGTTTGTTAGGTCCAAGTTTACATTTTTCTTCAATTAGCGTGTTTTTCAGAGCCTAACAATCCGACAGAGAGATCCTCAAGATCCGTTAATATGAAGGTTACGTGTTTGTTGTTAATGTTACGGGTTGGTTGTTAAGGTTATACGTGTTGCTTGTTAAGGTTACGAGTTGCTTGTTAAGGTTACGCGTTTGTTGTTAATGTTACTGGTTGGTTGTTAAGGTTACGGGTTGGTTGTTAAGATTACGGGTTGGTTGTTAATGTTATATGGTTTGCTTGTTAAGGTTACGAGTTGATTGTTAAACAAGCAACCCGTAACCTTAACAATCAAACCGTATAACGTTAACACTAATCCGTAACCTTAACAAGTAACCTGTAACCTTAACAACCAACGCGTATTCTTAACAACCAACCCGTAACCTTAACAAACAACCTGTATAACCTTAACAACCAATACGTAACCTTAACAACAAACGTGTACATTAACAACCAACATATAACCTTAACAACCAATGTAGGACATTCTAATGGGGGAGTAATTTTAACAAGCAACCGGTATATTTTTATTTGGGTTATTTTAAAGTTTTTTTTGTGGTAATAGTTTTAGCGTTGGTAATTAGTAACATGCCCGTACCCATCATCATGGCCATCATCATCAACTTTCTCCTCATGGGCACTCATCTCTTTCGCCAAAACCTCATCAAAATTAATCTTTTTACTCTTCAACCCCCTCTTCTTCTTGCTGTTGGCCTCCTTCGATTCAAGGGTCTCTTCAAAGGCATCGAGGATGAGGTGGATGACGTGGAGGTTGGGCGAGGCATCCCAACGAGCCCAGAAGCTCTTGTAGCATCCAAAGCAGGAGCAGCCAATGTCAGGGGCATGGTTGTAATTACTATCAATCTTGTCCTTCTTCTTCTTGTTATTGTTCTTGGGTTGGGCGAGTCCTCTCGCACGCTCCCACGCTCCCATGAACAGGTCCTCCCACACGCTCCCACGCTCCCATGAACATGTCCTCCCGCACGCTCTCATGCTCCCATGAAACCTAACGCGCAGAGAATCATGAAGCAGTAAAACCTCAGTCGTTCGTTCCCGTCGGCTATGCAGCGCTCGTCGTCGGAGTTTCGCTCGGCCCTCGAGCGGACGATCTCTCTGTACTCCTCGAACCGCTTCGGGGTTTTCTCCGTGTTGTGGATCTTGAGGATGCTGTGGATGGCCGGAGCGACGGCGGCGGAGAAGGCGAGGATGGCAGGAGGAGGGCGGCGGCGGCGGGTGGAGAGGTGGGGGAGGGAGGAGGGAGAGCAGAGGGATTGCAGGGTTAGAGAGAGAGAGAATGGGAAATTCATTGGGCTTTGTGTTTTGGGGGCTCAGAGAACAAAAAATTTACTTTTGGGGGCAAAGCACCCGTTGAAAAAGTCTTGGGGGTGGGAAGCATGTTTTCATTCGTTTTGGGGGCTGGAAGCATTTTTCCCTTATATATATATAGCTGTTGAGGTTCTATTCTGTCAGCAAACTTTCAAATTCCAATTTTGTAGCAATTCTGATCAATTTCACTCATTCACCCACGCCCAACGCACCTTTCGTCTTGGCAAGTAATGTTAAATTTTAAATAGTTATAGGGTTTTGTTAACAAGTACCCGTAGAGAGACATTATATTAATTAAGCTCGCGATCAATTTAATAGTCTTAATATTTGAAAAAGGGTGTTGCTACAGGGACCCAAGGCATGGGACAGGTGAGGTGTCACCATCCGATTGCATGATGCACTGTTGCATGATGCACTATTTGTGAACAATGCATCATGCAACCAGATGATGACACCTCACTTGTCTCATGCCTTGGGACCCCTATTTGGATCACTGAGGCATTAATGTTTGAAAAAACACTGGAATAAAACGAGCATTGTAATACTTTTCACATGACATTATTTTCGTCTCAGACAATTTTGTTTTCCATTTTTTTTCCCTCTTGCCTTTTATCTTTTGTACTTCTTCTTTCCCTTTTCATGCATATTTCGTATCTAATTTTTTTTCTAGTTATTAATGAATTTTCTGCACATTTTGTCCCCTTAACTCCAAAAAGGGTCAAAAAAGAACACCTCTTCCTCCAATTACAACTTGTTATTCTTCTCTTCTTCTTCTTCTAATCTGACGGTAGATCGGAGATAATTTTGCATTGAAATTAGATTATCAGGTTACTTTTACTAATTAAATTAAGGGTAAATAAGTGTTATAGACGCGAAACTTTATACCATGAAATAACTACGATTAGGTTGATAAACTTCGAAGCTACAAAACTCATGACAACTTGCTCACTGTGCTTACCAAACGAAACATTAACTAATTATACTTGAAAAGGAAAAAAGAACAATTCCACAAGGATTTGGATCCTCTCCACTACAAAAAAGTAGTGGAGAGACCACTACTTTTAATCTCAAACGTTGATTATTTAGTAGGTGTTTTATGATACAATCTAAATCTAACACTTACCATACCCTCGTGTATTGCACTCATTCTTAATTTGCACTAAGGGGCTGTTTGGTTCGCTATTATAAGGGGTGGAAAACTCAGAAAACCCATTCACGTCAGATTTTTAGCCCTCCACGTCAGCTTTTTTATTTCCGTCCATTTCTTTGTGCCGCTTTAGTTCGCTCGAATGGAAGAGGGAAAACTCTGCTGAAATCGCCGACAACTAAGATTTTTTCCCTCTCCGATTTCCTTCCCCAACCAAGTGAAATTGATGAAAACTCTGTCACGTCGGATTTTTTTTCCTTCTCTGCTTTGTTTACAAAAGTTTTCTTTTTTTTCTATGCGAACCAAACACAAGAAAAATAAATACATTGGTTTCCCACCATTTTTTATGTGCGAACCAAAGCAAAACAATCTATTTCTTGAAAAAGTTTGGAAAACTCAAAACTTGTGTTTCTTTACATGGAATTGCATTTCTCTATATCAAGGAAACGAACCAAACAGCCCCTAAAAGAAAAAATCATAACCATCAACTAGATAATCAATGGCTGTGATTATGTAGTGGTCCATCCACTATTTTTTTTGTAGTGGAGAGGATCCGAATCCATTCCTCCGGAATCAAGAACGCGTTAGCATGAAAAGGAAATGTCTACGGATTCTCTTATCTTTGAAAAAAATTAAAAAAAAAAGTCGGACGTGAACTGAGTAGGACTAGACACCTTTATCTAATTTCTTGTTAACCGCTAAATTAATCGTCCAAAACGAGGGAGAGAGGACAAAACCAGATGAAAAAGATGAAAGCCACATGCATGATTAATTATGTTCTTTTATATATACGAGTGTGATCTTCTCTGTATATTGAGATTTGAGCATAATTTGTGGCTCACGTGTCCTACATCCATTTCTTCTTTTTCCCTATATAAAATAATAACTTGGTTAAATTTCAGAAAAAACCCCCTTACTTTGGATGATCAACGGATTAAGTTTAGGGGTTATTAGAAAAACGTCTTCGATCAACTTTCAACATTTTTTTAAAGAAGCCCCTAAAAGCATGAACCACGGTTTTCACTAGAAAATATCCCCCCTAAGTAATTTTACCCGCTCATATATATGAAAATTGCCCTTAACGCTACTAAAAGTTGAAAGGGGTTTTCTGATAGTCTTAAAGTTCTCGGAGTTATTTGATAATTGCCCAAAGTTAAGGGGGATTTGGAATTTAGCCTTCTGAAGTGATTTTGTTCCCCCGTGAATCCCCTCAGGGTGAGAAAAAAAAAATATTTAAAATGTTGTGCATCTCTGGAAGACTGATACTCGAGAAACATGTGAGACCAGAAATTATGAATAGATTCACACTGTGCTCTCTACTGTCATCACGTGAACTTCACTCTCACTCCTTAATACCTAGCAAATCGAATCCTTTTTTAGGTT
This sequence comes from Asparagus officinalis, assembly GCF_001876935.1. Classification (NCBI taxonomy): domain Eukaryota; kingdom Viridiplantae; phylum Streptophyta; class Magnoliopsida; order Asparagales; family Asparagaceae; genus Asparagus; species Asparagus officinalis. The sequence continues at coordinate 5,915,671 of NC_033797.1, forward strand.
CGGTCTTGCGCAATACATTTCTTTTTGTAAATTAATTAACCAAAATAATTTTTAAATAATCTCCCAAGATTTGCATTGCAAACATATATAAGAAAAGGAAAGTACCACTTTTAAAAACATTACAATTAATTATGTTTTTTATTCCTTAAAAAGCATAAATTTCTTCTTTTCAGTCTGTTTGTTTGCACGGAAGTAATTATGAAGTAGCTGAAAGTAAAAGAAGTAGATGCTACTTCTGTTACTTCCAAGCAAAAAGTGTGTTTGGTTCTCTGAAAAACTTACTTCCAATACTTTCTTAAACGCTTATGTGGCGCCTACGTGTTATTCTTACTTTCAAAATATTTTTTCAATCCTTAATACTCAGAAATAGCTCGGAAGTAGTTGAAATGCATATTAATTAGGAAATAAATAACTTTTTTTATTAATATTTTCTTTATTAGTTAGTTCTAACAACTTTTCATTGATAAAATTGCTCTTAATTTTAACAATTATTTTGTAGTATTTGTGATGGTCGTTGGCCAGCTTTTCTTTGGGATGAAGAGAACAGTTTGTCTATTAATTCTTTATCTAAATACCACATTGATGTTACAATCAAAGGAGCGAGAGCAAGAGCGAGGAAAATTGGAGATTCATAAGAATTTATGGTCATTCGGAGTCTCATCGTAGGCGAGAAGTAAACAATTATTTTGAAGCTATGTAGTTGAAGGATTCTTCTTGTTCTCAAGTAGCGAGGGGTCATAGCGGCATGAAACTAGTTGTAACGTGCTAGATCAAATTAAAGAGCGTGGCGTGGCTTTTAAATTGTGGAAGCAACATGTGTTAATTCTTGGATCTAATATATGAGATCTAAATCATAAAGCCATGATTAATTCAAAGAGATTAACAAGAATCAAAAGGAGCGGAAGCTTATACCCTGAATCCATAGACGAAACTTTGATATGGGTTTTGGATCTTCTAACCTTAGGGTTTCTCTTGCCAAATTTCTCTTTAGATGGGGGTGAAGAGAATTAGAGAATGTTACCCTAGATTAAGGACCATAAACCCTTATTTATAGGTGTTGTACATTTATAATTTGGACCCTCATCAAATTATAATTACAACCTGGTATCTGCACATATAACCCCATGATTTATTTAAATACTCATTAACCCAAATTGATTGATCACTTTAGTGGGTTATCCTGAAGGATAGCAATACACACAGATTAATCATATGTGCCCACAAATAGATTTAATTAGATTTAAATCCAATAATCTCCCACTTGGGCACCATATGACTCCTTAAATTATGTATAACCTTATGAGCTCAAAATTGCTATCACTGAAAAGGTATTTCTGAATAATCTCGTCCATTGACTATATCAATATAGGATTAAAGCGGCATTCGTCATATTTATCGTGACTCGACCCATCAATGGTCACATATACCAATACAATCAAACGACATAGATCAATCATGGATATGCAGCATGAAAATTATATGCAATATGATCAGTACATGTCTATTTTCAACCGGTCCTACTTTAGTGAGGTCAAAGCCAAACATAATGTAACAGAGTGTTTGAACTGAAAAACTTTATTCTGATCAGACAATATAACCTAATATAAAGCAACACAATTACAAACTCCACTAAATCATGATATCCTCGAATATCACCACATCCATATGAGCGGTGTGCTCATAAAAGACCTTGGGTGGCAATCCCTTAGTAAGATGATCTGCTATCATGGAGTTTGTTCCAATGTGCTCTATGGATATCTGTCCACTCTGTACCCTTTCTTTCACAACCAGGAACTTAATGTCAATATGTTTTTGACTTAGTTGAGTTCCTATTGTTATTGGAATACATTACTGTAGATTTATTATCACAATATAACCTTAGTGGTCTTTCCATATTTTCTAAAATGCGCAGTCCCGTGACAAAATTTCGTAGCCATATTCACTGATTTGATGCCTCATAGCAAGCTACAAATTCTGTTACCATAGTGGAGGAAGCTACAAATATTTGTTTGACACTTTTTCATGATATAGCTCCTCCTGCTAACATATAAATATAGCCTGATGTAGACTTTCTGCTATCTTGGCATCCAGTAAAATCAGAATCAGAATACCCAATGACCTCCAGCTGTTCTAATTTTCTGTATATGAGCATATAATCTTTTGTTTTCTGAAGATACCTCATAACCCTTTTAACTGCTATCCAATGATCCATACCAGGATTGCTTAAGTATATGCCTAACATCCCAACAATGTACGCAATATCCGGACGCGTACATACCTGAGCATACATTAGACTTCCTACAGCCGAAGCATAAGGAATCTTCTGCATTTCCTGAATTTCAAGGTTACCTTTAGGGCACTGATTGAGACTAAACTTGTCTCCTTTAGCAACAGGGGTGTCACCTGGTCTGCATCAATATAGCTCTTTTGTGATAATCCAAGTATACCTCGAGAGCGATCTCGATGTATCTGGATTCCTAATATAAAAGAGGCGTCCCCAAGATCTTTCATCTCAAAATTCTTTGATAGAAATCTCTTGTTTTCGTGCAACATGCCTATATCATTAGTGGTAAGCAATATGTCATCGACATACATAACCAGAAAAATATACTTACTTCCACTGAACTTGTGATATACACAGTCATCAACAATGTTCATCTCAAATACTTACTTCCACTGAACTTGTGATATACACAGTCATCAACAATGTTCATCTCAAAACCGAACGAGATAATTATTTGTTGAAACTTATGATACCATTGACGAGGAGCTTGCTTGAGTCTATAGATGGATTTCCTTAATTTGCAAACCATATTCTTTGGGTCTCCCGACACAAAGTTTTCTGGTTGCACCATATAAATCATCTCATCAATGTCTCCATTGAGAAATGCAGTCTTAACATCCATCTGATGTAACTCAAGATCATAATGAGCAACAAGTGCCATGATTATTCTGAAAGAGTCTTTCGATGAAACCGGAGAGAAAGTCTCTGTATAATCAATGCCTTCCTTTTGAGTATAGCCTTTAGCCACAAGACGTGCCTTATACCTCTCCACATTACCGTTTGCATCCCGCTTGGTTTTAAAAATCCATTTACAACCAATTGGTTTTGCACCTTCTGGTAATGGGACAAGTTCCCAAACCTTATTGTCTTGCATAGACTTGTACTCTTCATTCATGGCATCAATCCACTGTTGAGAGTTAGAACTTTTCATGGCCTGAGAGAAGTTGATTGGACCATCTTCCAACATTCTATTACTTTCCTCATGTTCTTGGAGAAATACAATATAATCATCCGGAATAGCATTTCTCCTTTCTCTCGTGGATCTCCTTAATGGCACTGGTTCTTGAGGTTGTTGAGTTTGTTCTTCTGAAACATGGAGTTATTCAACATTGTCATCTTGAGGTTCTGGATTTACTTCTTAAGCAACAACAGGTATAGAAACCTGAATATTGTCAAAAATAACAGTATGGATTGAATCTGATACCAATTCCTCCTCAAAAGCAATGTCTCTAACCTTATTTCTCCTCCCAAACTCAACATCCTCAAAGAATGTTACTGTTCCCGTCTCAAAAATATTCTTTAGTGTGGGATCATAAAACTTATAGCCCTTAGAGCGTTCAGAGTACCCAATAAAGTAGCTGCTAACTATTTTGGAGTCCAATTTCTTTTCATTTGGCCTGTAAGGCCTTACCTCAGCTGGACATCCCCAAATATGTAAGTGCTTTAAACTGGGCTTTCGACCAGTCTAAAGCTTATAAGGTGTTTTAGTAACTGCTTTACTTAGTACTTTATTCAGAATGTAAGCTGCTGTCTTAAGTGCTTCTCCCCAGAGTGACTCTGGCAAAGAAGAATGAGCAATGCTTCTCCCCAGAGTGACTCTGGCAAAGAAGAATGAGCAATCATACTTCTTACCATATCCTTAAGAGTCATGTTTCGTCTTTCAGCTACACCACCATATCCTTAAGAGTCATGTTTCGTCTTTCAGCTACACCATTCATGCTAGGTGAACCCGGTATGGTGTATTGTGGGACGATACCGCATTCCTCTAGGTATCTAGCAAATGATCATGGACGTTATTCACCTGAACCATCATATCTTTCGTAGTACTCACCACCACGATCAGATCTAACGGTTTTAATTCTTCTGTTGAGTTGATTCTCAACTTCAGCTTTATAGGCTTTGAACATGTCCAGAGACTCGGATTTCTCATGAATAAGATATAGGTACCCATAACGTGAGTAATTGTCTATGAATGATATAAAATATTGTTGACCATTCCAAGATACCGTAGGGAATGACCCACAAATATCCGTATGTATCAATTCTAATACGTCTGTAGATCTTTTGGTACCTAATCTCTTAACTTTGGTCTGTTTTCCCTTGATACATTCAACACATACGTCGAAGTCCGAAAAATCAAGGGAATCCAAAATGCCATTAGACACAAGACGCTCAACTCTATCTTTTGAGATATGACCCAAGCGCTTATGCCATAATGTTGCTAAATTTTCCTTATTTAATTTACGCTTAGTACCACGTGATTCCACATGCAAGGATTCATTATAAGAAGCAATTGTATTGAGCAAATATAGGTTGTCATAAGTACTCAAGTAACCAGTTCACATAATATTTAAATTAAAAGATAAACTGAATTGATTGTTTCCAAATGAACAAGAATAACCTGATTTGTCCAATACAGAAACTAAAATCAAATTCCGTCTAAAAGACGGTAATACAAAAGTATCTTTCAAACCAAATAGGAACCAGTTCCTAATAGCAACCTAAAGTGCCCAATTGCTTCCACATCTATCGATTGTCCGTCGCCCACAAAGATGTGTCTTTCAACATCACTTAGCTTTCGGTAGCTTAGGCAACCCTGCATAGAAACACTTATGTGAGTAGTAGCACCAGAGTCTAACCACCAAGTGTTTCTAGGTACTGAAGCTAAATTAACCTCAGAACAGATCAAAGCAAGGAACGTACCGTGTCCAGCCTTGTTACAGAAGAAACAATCCTGATTATCCTTATGTTGTTTCTTCTGAACTGGACCCTTAGCAGCTTCATTATCATTCTTCCTTTTCTTACCCTTATCCTTAGAGGCATAGGCCAAATGAGCACTTTCTGTCTTATCTTGCTTCAACCTGTCTTTGTCTTGCACACAGTATGAAATGAGCTCATTTAGAGTTCATTTCTCCTTTTGGCAGTTACAACTGACCTTAAACTGATTGAATTGTGTAGGAAGAGACAACAAAACCAGATGCACCAATAACTCATCACAAAGATTGAGTTTAAGTGCCTTAAGCTTTGAAGCAATATGAGACATTTCCATAATGTACTCCCTGATATTTCCTTTGCCCTTATACTTCATTGAAATCAAGCGAGCTAAGAGCGTGCTTGTTTCTACCTTATCGTTTTTCGCAAAATGCTTCTCAATTTCGGCAAGGAAATCTTTAGCCTTAGTAATCCCTTCGGATTCTATGCCCCTAAAGGCTTCCGGAACGCCGTGCTTAATGATCATAAGACTCATGCGATTTGAACGCTCCCACTTCTCATACTCCCTCTTTGCATCAGGAGTGCTATCCGTATTGAGAGGTTGAGGTTATTCAATTCTTAATGCAAGGTCTAGATCCATGCAGCCAAGAACAATTAATATGTTCTCTTTTCAAACCTTGAAGTTTGTCCCATTTAGCATGGGAATTGAGTTGATATTAGCAGAAATTGTTGCAACAGATGCATTAGCTGAAATAAAACAAAAAATGCTCACATTAATAATCATAATTAGTAATCAATAAAATTCAAATAATGACAAATTACATCTCAAGATATCTGGCACAACATTAATATCAAGTCTTTGGACAGTAATATTAACTTGTAAGTGATACATTGTTACAATGATCAAACATTGACAATAACTCATGTCAAATAATGAAACTATCTTTGGATCGATTCATTATTCACATGCAAACCTTATAATTGTTACACATTTATCATCGCAGATATGTATGCAGTCTAAATAAATATTAACCTTTTTTTGGGCCGATTAAATATTTACACGAAAGCATACACACAAACATCTCACATTCTCATGAATAATCTACACAAGAGAGGTTACTTTGGCAACTTCTTGTTTTAATTAATCAATTGGAGTGAGAGACAACCGTAATACTTTAGTGTCATAATATTTGAATTAAATAATTAATTAACTACCAAATTAGATTTAAATTAAAAGGTTTTAATTTAAATCAACTGAATTTCCAAAAAAACTTAATTGGGGTCTTATAGCTTAATTAGGGCCCATAACTTAATAAATTAAGTATACAAAAGTAGACCCATGAAAAGCCGAGGCTTAACCATAGTGAACACGAAGTTCGCTTGACTTCGAACTCGAGGTTCGATTGTATTGAGTACAAGACTCACCTAAGAACGAACGCGAGGTTTGTTTAAAAAAATGAACGTGAAGTTCAACTTAAGAACAAACGCGAGGTTCGTTTAGATTAAGCTCAGGGCTCGCCTGAGGATGAACGCGTAGTTCGACCTAAGAATGAACGGAATGTTCAACTTGAGAACGAACGCGAGGTTCGACTTGAAGTGAGCACGAGGCTCACCTAAGAACTGAGCACGAGGCTCAACTTGAATTGAGCGCGAGGCTCACCTGAGAACTAAGCGCGAGGCTCAACTAAGAACTGAGCGCGAGGCTCAACAAGAACTGAGCGCGAGGCTCAACAAGAACTGAGCGCGAGACTCACTTCAATTGAGTGCGAAGCTCACCTGAGAACGAATGCTAGGTTCGTTTGAGTTGAGCGCGAGGCTCAACCTGAGAACAAACGCTAAGTTCGTTTGAACTGAGCGCGAGGCTCAACCTGAGAATGAACGCGAAGTTCGTTTGAAGCTTTCAAGCCTCGCCAAAATTTGAGGTAATCACCTCCTTAATTTTCGCCATATTTTCACGCACGAACCCTAAGGGTTTCAATCTGAAACCGCAGTCGCCATTGCTCCTGCACCCAAAGGTTGAAACCCTAGGGTTTCCTGACGCAGCCATCACCGTCGGAGTCGAGAGCGAGGCCGCCAGCGAAACTTCGCCGGCGAGGAGCACGGGACCGAAGACCAAACCCAAAAGAATCCCAAAAATTCCTCGATTTTTATTTTCAAATCCAGATCCAGAATCGAAAAAACAAAGGATGATTTCTTGATCCAGATCCAAAAAAATCGAAGAAAAAAAATCCAAAAATAAAAAAACTTTACTGTTCACGGCAAATTTTTTATTGTTCATCCGAAAAATAAAAAAGTAATTGTTTATCCGAACATTACTGTTCATCCGAGAACAGTTCTGAATCAAAACCAGAGATTTAAGATCAAAAAACCCAATTTTTAAAACTTAAATCCCTAAGAATTAATCACGGGTGGCTCTGATACCACTTCTTGGATCTAATATATGAGATCTAAATCATAAAGCCATGATTAATTTAAAGATAATAACAAGAATCAAAAGGAGCGGAAGCTTATATCCATAGATGAAACTTTGAGATGAGTTTTGGATCTTCTAACCTTAGGGTTTCTCTTGCCAAATTTCTCTCTAGATAGGGGTGAAGAGAATTAGATAATGTAACCCTAGATTAGGGACCATAACCCCTTATTTATAGGTGTTGTATATTTATAATTTGGCCCCTCATCAAATTACAATTACAACCTAGTATCTGCACATATACCCCATGATTTATTTAAATACTCATTAACCCAAATTGATTGATCACTTTAGTGGGTTATCCTGAAGGATAACAATACACACAGATTAATCATATGTGCCCACAAATAGATTTAGTTAGATTTAAATCCAACATTAATTACTTCCTAGTAATATTTCCAAATGTTATTCAAACAAAAAAAAGTAAATGAAGAGGAAGAAGTTCTACTTTCATTACTTCTAAAAATATATGAAACAAACAAAAAAATGCTATTTCCACTACTTCCTACTTCATAGTTTTGAAAGTTATTTCTATAACCCACTTCTTACTTTCAATACTTCCATTATCTAAACGGGCCCTTACGGTCAAGTAATTATTTGGTTTTATATGTAATCATCAATTTTTGGTAAAATTATCGTATAAATGTTTATGCCGAAGTGCATGTAAATGACGCTTACGATGATATTAATTTGTCACATCCAATTAAATTAGTTTTGTAGAAAATAAAAGAGAGGGTAAATTATCACTTTTAAAATCTTAGGAATTTTTCTATTGATCATGCAAATCTTAGGGATTTTCTTATAAATTGCCCTTTTTAAAGTAAATCTGTTCCAAAATTTCAACCTCAAACGCACGGGACAATTCAAATTGTTAAAAATCCCGTGAGGAGGTAGTCATGGATATATATAGATATAGCTCCCGTCCATTTATTAATCTAAGCTAGTTGTAGACTTGTTATATAACTCATGGATACAAAATTATCAATATGTGTTTTAAAAAAAAAATTGTTTGTCTTATATACCCTAAAGCATCCTATATATCGAAGATTTCTAAAGGTAAATAATAGTCTTAGCTCCTAAAGCTACGTACCTTAATTATGGCCGGCAAAATCCTGAGGCATCCT
>NC_033797.1:5924283-5932745 GCF_001876935.1 Asparagus officinalis
TACGCTTGTTTTAATTCTTTCCCAGCGTTTAATTTAATTTATTGTTAATAATTCATCCCCATTTGACAATAAACGTAGGTGACAAAATAAAAGTACGTAGCATACGACTTTCTATACCGTATGATATTAAGAATGAAAAGTAAACTCCAAATTAAACAAGTATATCATATCCAATAAATTAATGTCTAATTCCTATTCGTAGATTAGCATATATAGCATGTAAACCTTTGTAATTAAATAACTAAACTGAAAGGATTAATTATAGGACCGGCATGGAGGTGCGCTAGAATCCATGCATGCATGCATTCATGCACGCTCGCTGTCGGTAAAATATATATACTCTTGATCGAGAAGTAGCCACCAAAATGAGCAGTAGGTTCCAATAAACATTAATCATATTTTTCAACACTCAACGAGATAAAAGAAAATTAATAGTCCCAAGCGTGGAGCCAATGCTCCGCACGCGTCACTAATTGTGTTCTCGCCTCTGATCGAGCTCCAACCAGTCCACGTTGCCATCCGTGGACTTTAGCATCTCCTACCTCTCCCCCGTATATAGCTCCAACTTCACCGTTCCAACCTCTTGGCCTTCTTCTCCTCATTTTTCAAACCTTTTTAATTATACCCCTCTTGCTTTGGCTTACGTATATTCTTTTTGTCTTGTATTGATATATATATATATATATATATATATATATATATATATATATATATATATATAATATATATATATATATATGTAAGGTATAAGTAACAATGACCATAATTTCAAAGTTTGATTTTGATATAACGAAATTGATTGTATACTAGACGCAAGAATAATATTTCTGCAGGCCCAACTTCAAATCCTATATCCGGACTAGGGGTGCACTCGGTCCGGATACGGCTCGGATATGAGTTTACCAACATATTCATATCCGTCTTACTCATCTCGGATACGGATACGGATATACCTCGGTAAGAAAATTCATAACCATATCCGCTAAAATCGATACGGTTAGGATATACATGCGGATATATGAGCGGATATGCATGCAGATACAAAACAGATAGAAAACTAGAAGTATGGAGAAAACATAGTTTCATGTGTACAAAAGAGTTTGTTAATATGTTCATTATAATTAACAAAGTTAAGATTAGACATCTTGATCATCAAAATTAATCACAAATCCATAATCTAAGAATCGAAACTATCGTAAGAGTATCACTAATATGTATTCGGATATTTCGGATCAGGGATACAGATATTTCACTACAAAACATATCCGTAACCATATCCTATCGTTATAGATTTAGTAACCATATCTATATCCTAACGGGCACAGTTCGGATATTTCCTCGGATACGGTTTAGCACCCATATATCAGACGCATGCATGTTTTTGAAATGTACTTTAGAGGAGGGGGGGGGGTAGTGTTGAACATGAGAAGGGAATGTTGGATAGCAGATTCCTAATCTATTTTGGTTTAGGATTCCTAATCTATTTTGGTAATAGGTTATTAGGATTCCTAATTTGATTTGGCTTTTGGTTTAGAATTCCTAGTATGTTTATGATTTTAGGATTTCTATATATATGGAACAATTGAAGGAGAGAAGAGAGGAGAGAATTAGCAGTGTTTTGAGCACTTTGAGAGGGAGATATTGTGAGGGAGTTGAGAGCTTTGGCTAGGGTTATATTTGAGTGATTTTGTGAGTTGTAACCCGTTGTATTTCTCCTCCATATAGTAAAATCTCCCCATCCTCTCCCCGTGGACGTAGGCAATTTGTCGAACCACGTAAAAATTGGTTGTACTGCTTTTGTGTGATTTGTAATAGCTTTTTAGGATCCCTCGACAGGTGATCGGTCCTAGAACTGATGAGAGGAAGAGCCGATATCTCACTTTATTGAGATATTCGCTTCAGATTCTTGTTTCCTTGGTGAGACGGGAATTCTTATTGCGATCTGACTCTCTTGTTGTGCTGCCGAAGTGCTGCCAAAATTTTCGCTGTGCGGAACAAGTGGTATCAGAGCCCAGATTTCAGATCTAGGGTGTTTTGAATTAGGTGGAGGAAGATTCAGTTGTTAGTTCTTGGAGTTCTCGGCTTCGGTGGAGATAGCATTAGGAGTTGCCGTTGGAGATTTCGCTTTCCTCGTGTGGATAGGAGATCTATTTGGAATCCGATCTAGGGTTCAGTTGGGGTGGTTCCTAATTCTGTCAAATTTGTTCTTTCTCTATAATTTGGAGTTAGTTCGCAATGGGAGAAGAAGGTGATAGCAGCAAGTCGATGGCGAGTACAATACAAGTTGGTTTTCAGAACACTAAGATTAGTGGTGAAGTATGATGGCAAAATCAACTTTGGTTTGTGGATGAGCGACGTACATGATGCGCTCAATGCTCAGAATTTGGAAGAGACCATCACGGTCCACGAGAGTCCACCTAAATATGAAGAGGCGGTATGGGAGAAGATGAATAGGAACGCGTGTGGGGTGATCAGGTCCTGTTTGGAACAGGAGCTGAAATATGATGTGATTGGGGTGACGTCTGCAATGAAGATGTTGGAAATTCTCAACAATAAGTATCTCACAAAGAGTGTTGAGAACAGGTTGTACTTGCTACGAAGACTCTTCAGATTTCAGATGTCCAGAGGCACCTTACTAGCGGCGCATGTGAACAACTATACTAAGTTGTTGTCGGACTTGGCGAATGTTGATGAGAAGATATCGGATGAGTACAAGGCGATTATTTTGTTGGGCTCCTTACCGAATGAGGAGTATGATACATTCGTGCTCACTTTGTTGAACGGAAGATCTTCTATCAGCTATAGTGAAGTGAAACGGAAGATCTTCTATCAGCTATAGTGAAGTGACTAACGCTTTGACGAACTACGATTTGAGGAGGAAGAATAAAGAGACTTCCCGCGCTAGTACTTCAAGAGAGGCCTTGTCGACGAGAGGTAGAAGCCCATATCCGAAAGGTGGTAATAGAGGGAGGTCAAAGTCTAGAGGCCGCCACTAATTAGCAAAGAACCAATGTGCATTCTGCAAGGAGCAGGAACATTGGAAGAGAGACTGTCCGAAGCTCAAGGAGAAGGAGAATGGCAAGAAAAAGGGCCCGAAGGCCAATGAGGTGAACGTTGCGAAAGGCGATGATTCCGATGATTCGTGCTTTTCTCTACTGATTACTCCGGAGGTGAACCATGTGGATGCATCAGGTTGGATGTTTGATTCCGGTGCTACCTATCATGTGACCCCTAGACGAGATTGGTTTGCATCGTTCGAAAGACTCAATGGGGGCGTTGTTGTCATGGGAAATGATCAATCCTGTGGCATTTGTGGGATAGGTACCGTGCGGATTAGGATGCACGATGGAGTAGTCCGTGAGTTGAAAGATGTGAGATTTGTTCCTCAACTGAAGAAAAATCTTATCTCAGTTGGAGCTTTGGAGGCGAAGGGATTCAGGGGATCTTTGGTGGTGATGAAGGGAGTCCGCAGTCATAATTTATACTATCTGAAGGGGAGCACCGAGATTGACCAGGTTGCTTCGGCTATTTCAGAAGCGGACATGAGCAGACTTTGGCACTATAGGTTGGGGCACACAGGTGAAAAGTCACTGCAGGCATTGTGCAAGCAGGGGCTATTGAAGGGAGCTAAGAGTGGGAAGATTGAATTCTGTGAGCACTGTGTACTTGGCAAGAAGACAAAGGTAAAGTTCAGGACTGCCATTCATCAGACGAGGGGCATCCTGGACTATGTGCACACAGACGTTTAGGGTCCCACCAAGACTGCATCACTTGGTGGTAGACATTGGTTCGTCACTTTTGTAGATGACTATTCTAGGCGTTGTTGGGTGTACACCATGACGAAGAAGAGTGAAGTCCTAGATTTGTTTGTGGAGTGGAAGAAGAGATTGGAACTGCAGACTGGGAGAAAGATCAAGACGTTGCGATCCGACAACGGTGGTGAGTATACTTCTGACCCCTTTCAGCAGCTATGTCGAGACGAGGGCATAGAGAGACACTTCACAGTTAGTCATACACCGCAGCAAAATGGGGTGGCAGAGAGGTTGAATCGGTCTTTACTGGAGAAGATCCGATGCTTATTGTCGCAGAGTGGTTTGGAGAAGATCTTTTGGGCTGAGGCACTTACATATGTGAGCCATCTCATTAATAGGCTGCCTTCATCTGCGATTGAGGGGAAGACCCCTATGGAGATGTGGTCAGGAAAGCCAGCACACGATTATGACCAGCTCAAGGTATTTGGGTGTCCTGCATATTATCATGTTAAAACTGGGAAAGCCAGCACACGATTATGACCAGCTCAAGGTATTTGGGTGTCCTGCATATTATCATGTTAAAACTGATAAATTGGAACCTCGAGCTAGGAAGGCCATATTTATAGGATTCAAGCGTGGTGTTAAGAGATACAAGCTTTGGGATCCAGTTGATAAGAAGATTGTGCTGAGTAGGGACGTCACATTCGATGAGGCTTCTATCTTGAAGCTTCCCAGCTCTCATCAGGTGGAGAGCGACCCGACGGAGGAGATATCGCAGGTGGTGGAGATCGATACAGCTCTACATTATCCAGATGGTACAGTATCCATGCAGGTGCCGACTGAGGTGACGCCAGGCGAGCACGACAGTGACACGGAGGATACGGTTCAGGATTCTTTTGCGGTTCGGAGACAGAGGAGAAACATACAGATGCCAGCACGGTATGCCGACACAGTTGCGTATGCACTTCCGGTGGAGAGTATCGATGAGTTGGTGCCTACTACATTCAGATAGGCTGAGCAGAGTTCGGAGGCTGATTCGTGACAGGTGGCTATGCAGGAGGAGATGGAATCTCTTCATAAGAACGATACATGGGAGCTTGTTGAGCTTCCAAAGGGGCGGAAGGCAATTGGTTGCAAGTGGGTATACACAAAAAAGGAGAGCATTGAGGGCACTCCATTGAGGTTCAAACCTAGGTTGGTTGCGAAGGGCTATGCATAGGAGGAAGGTATTGACTATAATGAGGTTTTCTCTCCGGTGGTGAAGCACTCTTCGATTCGGATTCTGCTAGCTTTGGTGGCACAGTATGGTTTGGAGTTAGATCAGTTGGATGTGAAGACGGCATTTCTTCATTGTGATCTTGATGAAGAAATATATATGAGATGACATGTTGGTTGCTTCTAGTTCCAGGTCAGCTATAGATGAGTTGAAAGTTCAGCTTTCGAATGAGTTTGAGATGAAGGACTTGGGCGAGGCGAAGCGCATTTTAGGGATGGAGATCGACAGAGACAAGAAGAAAGGCAGAATTTGTTTGACACATGTGGCTTATTTGAAGAAGGTTCTACAGCGATTCCATGTTAGCATGGATACGAAGCCAGTTGGTGTACCTTTGGGAGCCCATTTGAAGCTTTCAGCTGACCTTTCACCAAAGACAGTTGAAGATAGAGAGTTGATGTTAAAGACTCCATATGCGAGCGTAGTGGGAAGTTTGATGTACGCCCTGGTTTGTACGAGGTCGGATGTCACAAGTAGTGAGCATGATTTCAAGATACATGTACGACTTGGGTCCGAGTCATTAGGATGCCATAAGATGGATTTTGAGATACATTCGAGGTACTCTCAACGTTGGTTTGGTTTTTGAATGGGACACTAGCAGTGGGCAGCTATGTATTAGATACGTAGATTCGGACTACGCTGGAGATTTGGATAAACGCCGGTCGACGACGGGATATGTGTTTACTTTGACCCGTGCATCGGTGTGTTGGAGATGCACCTTACAGTCTACGGTGGCTTTGTCTACGACGGAGGCAGAGTATATGGCAGTTACGGAGGCTGTGAAGGAGGCTATTTGGCTTCGAGGACTTTTGGAGGAACTTGGTATATCGCAGAGGTCCGTCACCATTCATTGTGATAGCATGAGTGCTATCTATTTGGCGAATAATCAGGTTTTTCATGCGAGGACGAAGCACATTGACGTCCGTTATCACTTCGTTCGGGATGTTCTTGAAGATGGCGATGTGAAGATTGTGAAAGTCTACACGAAGGATAATCCGTCGGATATGCTCACTAAGGTGGTTCCGAGCAACAAGTTTGATCATTGTCGAAACTTGTTGCACATTCGTGATTGTTGAGGCCATTGACGGCCATTTGGATGAACTACGGACGGCTTGATCCCTTGGGAGAGGGGGTACATAGGCAACCACATTGGTGCAGCCGAGTTTAGAGAGATGACACATTGGTGCTCATGTTGGTGTCGGCTCAAACCACATTGGTGCAGCCGAGTTTAGAGAGATGACACATTGGTGCTCATGTTGGTGTCGGCTCAGTGTTAGGAACACTTCGCCGAGGTGGAGAATTGTTGGATAGGATTCCTAATCTATTTTGGTAACATGAGGTTATTAGGATTCCTGAGGTTATTAATATTCCTAATCTATTTTGATAATAGGTTATTAGGATTCCTAATTTGATTTGGCTTTTGGTTTAGAATTCCTATTCCTAATCTATTTTGATAATAGGTTATTAGGATTCCTAATTTGATTTGGCTTTTGGTTTAGAATTCCTAGTATGTTTATGATTTTTCCTAATTTGATTTGGCTTTTGGTTTAGAATTCCTAGTATGTTTATGATTTTAGGATTTCTATATATATAAAACAATTGAAGGAGAGAAGAGATGAGAGAATTAGCATTGTTTTGAGCACTTTGAGAGGGAGATATTGTGAGGGAGTTGAGAGCTTTGGTTAGGGTTATATTTGAGTGATTTTGTGAGTTGTAACCCGTTGTATTTCTCCTCCATATAGTGAAATCTCCACATCATCTCCCCGTGGACGTAGGCAATTTGCCGAACCACGTAAAAATTGGTTGTACTGCTTTTGTGTGATTTGTAATAGCTTTTTAGGATCCCTCGATAGGTCAGTCCTAGAACTGATGAGAGGAAGAGCCGATATCTCACTTTGTTGAGATATTCGCTTCAGATTCTTGTTTCCTTGGTGAGACGTGAATTCTTATTGCGATCTGACTCTCTTGTTGTGCTGCCGAAGTGCTGCCGAAATTTCCGCTGCGCGCAACAGGAACTTCAACCATCGCTAGAACTTTAAAGTTTTGATACGGTGTACTGATTTGAAAAGGATATGCACATTATGTACTCATTTTATTCAATAAAATAAAAGAATATAGAATTATAAATTGACGCACTCTTGATGGGTGATAGGATAAATATTCTGTTCTCGTCGACTTAAATCGCTTAAAAAGCATAATGCTCGTAAAAAGTGTAAGTGGCTTAAGGAAGAGTATGGAGTAGCTTATTTTTACTACTACAATAAATTGTCTTTGTAGCATTATTCCAATTTTTATACAAATAAGTAACGAATAATGATAATAGCTTGCATGGACAGTTTTAGGTAAGCGAATTAAAGACCGTCGTCAGTCACCATTTGAGTTTTCCTTGGTATATATACTACTAAGGGTCCGTTAGGTTAGAAATTTTTTCCCGCCAAAGTTTCACTTTTTGACATGCTATCAAGCAAAATCGCCTTTTTTCGCCTCTAAAAGAGGCGATTTTGCTTGAAAGTCTGCCAAAAAGTGACATTTTTGACACTTTTGGTAGGCTTTCAAGAGAGCATTTCCCCAGGCTTTCAAGAGAGTCTTTTCCTCAAAAACAGGGAACCAAACAGCCCCTAAATCGAGCGTGAGATTTGTGACAGTAAACTTGGACTGATATTTTTTTAAATAAAAATTATGATAATTAGTAGAAATTGAATTTGAATTGTTCAAATGACATTTTATAGTATCCCGTACTCACACCATCTATTTAAAGTTGTGAGAATTAAGAGTTTTAATTTTATATTCTAATATATAGATCTAGCCTTTTTTTCCTTTTCTTTTTGGCTCATCAAGATGAACATTCTCTCCGCAGTCAAATATTATTTGGAAATCAAGTGAACAGATCCATACCTAATGCGGGGGAAAAACGCAAAACATTAATCTAATTATTGCATGAAGCTTTTTCAGGCCCTTCCCAATAAAAGTTCTGGATGTAATCTTGAATATTTTTCAGGGAAACTAATTTTTCGCCAAAACAAAATTGATAATCCTTTTTTTTTTATAATCCTATCTTAAATCGTAAACTCAGAAAGTAATGATTACTACACTACTCAAACAAATATCATATACCACGTGGCACAATCCTGGCGGTTGTCGGTGCTCTAGCTTTCTGTGTATTCGCGTCATCGCGTGAATCTACCGACAAATCTCCAGCTCGAGCGTAGGAGCCACCTGTATCATAAGGTGTCAGTTTCTTTGAGGGTCATCCGTGTGCTCCGCGTATGGACCCCACCGAGAAATAGCGAGACAGCTGTAATGATCTGGGTGTCGGGCCACGAGGAGCCACCTGTATCATAAGGTGTCAGTTTCTTTGAGGGTCATCCGTGTGCTCCGCGTATGGACCCCACCGAGAAATAGCGAGACAGCTGTAATGATCTGGGTGTCGGGCCACG
>NC_033797.1:5934324-5967832 GCF_001876935.1 Asparagus officinalis
GCACGAGTCTCGCTCTAAGACATGTGCTCATTGTCCTCTTCCAAGAGTTTATTTATTTATTAGTTGGGGAGGTGCTACATAGGTGCTACAGGCACACCTCCGGTCATACTCCCCCTAGCTACAGTACAGGGGCCCCTACTTGATATTTTTTTAAAAATCTCAAGTGGGGCCTCTGTGCACGAGTCTCGCTCTAAGACATGTGCTCATTGTCCTCTTCCAAGAGTTTATTTATTTATTAGTTGGGGAGGTGCTACATAGGTGCTACAGGCACACCTCCGGTCATACTCCCCCTAGCTACAGTACAGGGGCCCCTACTTGATATTTTTTTAAAAATCTCAAGTGGGGCCTCTGTACTGTAGCTAGAGGGAAAAATCTCAAGTGGGATCCCCTGCACTGTAGCTAGAGGGGGGGTGTGGTCGGAGGTGTGCCCAAGGATGTGTCTGTTATCATTTTTCTATTAGTTGTAATCCAGCTCAGAATAGAATATTCAAAGTTGTGAATGTCATATTGGAATTTCACAGTTATGTAGATCACCCGCGGTGGGTGCCTACTTTCAAGAGTTAAAAACTTACTTCATTTCTCATTTGCATTGTTTATTTTATTACAATTGACTATAAAACAAAAAATTATCTACCGTGGTAATCCAGACGATTGAAAAGTTTCAATATAGCTCTCACATTCTTGAGTTCATTTCTAAGCTAGGTTATAAAAAACAATAGTTAATAGTAAAATCTGTTCATTGCTATCTGTTTTGTCGCGCGCCTTTGCGGAAATGTGCTCGCACACCGAACTAGTTCGTGAGGCACGAGAGAAGATAACCAAACCAAATATGAGTGCAATCCAATCCAAATACGACAAACCAATCGTAAACACAGAGATATACGTGGTTCGACAATTTGCCTACGTCCACGGGGAGAGGATGGGGAGATTCCATTAAATCAAGAAGAGTACAAAGGGTTACAAATCTCTCAAACACTCAAACTAACCCAACCAAAAGATCTCTCAACTGGCTCACAAATTCTCCCTCTCAATATGCTCAGAACACTCTCTAATCTCTCCTTTTTAACCCTAGAAAATCGTGTTTCAATATATACCAAAACACAATCCTAAATCAAACAGGAAACAAAAGCCCAAGGCCCAGCACGACATGCCATCGACCGCGACGGTTGACCGAAACCAAACGACAGAACCAAAAATCCACTACAGGGTTTGGCAGTCGATCGCAACGCTCGACCGAAACCAAACGACAGAACTAAAAATCCACTACAGGGTTTGGCGGTCGACTGTGACGGTCGACCGCACCAAGTCCAGAACCACCTTTGATTTGTGCACGTTTCCGGTCGACCGCGCCTGCCTCGCGGTCGATCGCTAGAGATCCAAACCTGTATTTTGTTATTTTCCTGTCTTCTCTTCAATTTTCCACCTCGGTGAAGTTTTTCCAAAACTAACCCGACACCAAACAAAGAGCACTATTGCGTCATCTCTCTAAATTCGGCTGCACCAATGTGGTTGCCTACATGCCCCCTCTCTCAAGGGATCAAGCCGCATGTAGCTCATCCAAATGGTCATCAACGACCTCAACAAACACGAATGTGCAATAAGTTTTGATAATAATCAAACTTGTTGCTCGGAACCACCTTAGTGAGCATATCCACCGGATTATCCTTCGTGTGAACCTTCACAATCTCCACATCGCCATATTTAAGAACATCTCGAACGAAGTGATAACGAATGTGAATGTGCTTCGTCCTCGCATAAAAAACCTGATTCTTCGCCAAATAGATAGCACTCATGCTATCACAATAAATAGTAACGGACCATTGTGAAACACTAAGTTCCTCCAAAAGCTCCCGAAGCCAAATAACCTCATTCACAGTCTCTGTAATCGCCATATACTCTGCCTCCATCATCGACAAAGCCATCATAGACTATAAGGTGCATCTCTAACACATCGGTGCACGGGTCAAAGTGAATACATACCCTATCGTAGACCGGCGCTTATCTAAATCTTCAGCATAATGCAAATCAATATAGCCAATGCACAACTGCCCACCTCTAGTGTCCTGCTCAAAAACTAAACTAACATTGAGAGTACCTCGAATGTGCCTCAAAATCCATCTCACGGCGTCCCAATGACCAACTCCTGGATCGTGAATGTATCTTGAAACCATGCTCACCACCTGTGACAAATTCGGTATCGTACATACCATCGCTTACATTAAGCTTCCAACTGCGCTCGCATATAAAGTATTTAACATCAACTCTCGATCTTCAACTGTCTTGAGTGAAAGGTCAGCTAAAAGCTTTAAATGGGCTCCTAAAGTTACACTAACTGGCTTCGTATCCATGCTAACATTAAACCGTTGTAGAACCTTCTTCAAATAAGCCACCCGTGTCAAATAAATTTTACCCTTCTCTTTATCTCTGTCGATCTCCATCCCTAAAATGCGTTTTGCCTCACCCAAATCCTTCATCTCAAACTCCATTGAAAGCTGAATCTTCAACTCATCTATAGCGGATCTGGAAATAGAAGCAACCAACATATCATCAACATAAAGTAATAAATAAATATACGCACCTCCTTTTAACTTATGAAAATACACGTAAGGATCAAACTGACTCTGAGTGTACGAATGACCAATCATAAAACCATCAAATCGCCTATACCACTGTCGAGGAGATTGCTTCAAACCATATAGCGGTTTTTTCAACATACAAACCAACTTATCCTTTCCTACAACTAGGAATCTCAATGGTTGAGTCATATATATTTCTTCATCAAGATCGTAATGAAGAAATATCGTCTTCACATCCAACTGATCTAACTCCAAACCATACTGTACCACCAAAGCTAGCAAAATCCGAATCGAATAGTTCTTCACCACCGGAGAGAAAATCTCATTATAATTAATATCTTCCTCCTGTGCATAGCCCTTTGCAACCAACCTAGCATTGAACCTCACTAGAGTGCCTTCAATACCCTCCTTCTTCGTGTATACCCACTTGTAACGAATTGCCTTCTGCCCCTTTGGAATCTCAACAAGCTCTCATGTATCGTTCTTGTGAAGAGACTCCATCTCCTCCTGCATAGCTACCTACCACGAATCAGCCTCCGAACTCTGCTCGGCCTCTCTGAAAGTAGTAGACACCAACTCATCAATACTATCCATCGGAAGTGCATACGTAACTACTATGTCGGTATACTATGCTGGCATCCATATGTCTCTCCTCTATCTCCAAACTGTAATAGAATCCTAAACCTGAGCCGTCGGTCCCTGATCCTGCACATCCATACTCGTATCCTCCTCCTCGTCTTCATGCTCGTCTGGTGTCACCTCAGTCAGCACTCTAATAGCTATTATACCATCTGAATAATATGGAGTTACATCGATCTTCACCATCTACGATATCTCATTTGTCGGGTCATTCTCCACCTGATGAGAGCTGGAAAGCTTCAAGATAGAAGCCTCATCAAACGTGATATCTCTACTCAGCATAATCTTCCTATCAACTGAATCTCATAGCTTGTATCCCTTAACATCACACTTGAATCCTACAAATATGGTCTTCCTAGATCGAGGTTCCAATTTATCTGTCTTCACATGATAAAATGCAGGGCACCCAAATACCTTAAGCTGATCAATCGCAGATGAAGGCAACCTATTAATGAGGTGGCTCGTATATGATAGTGCCTCAGCCCAAAAGATCTTCTCCAAACCACTATGCGATAATAAGTATCGGGCCTTCTCCAGTAAAGACCGATTCAACCTCTATGCCACCTCATTCTGTTACGGTGTATGACTAACTGTGAAGTGTTTCTCTATGCCCTCGTCTTAATATAGCTGCTGAAAGGAGTCTGATGTGTACCCACCGTTATTGTCGGATCATAACGTCTTGATCTTTCTTCCGGTCTGTAGTTCTAATCTCTTTTTCCACTCTATAAATAAATCTAGAAATTCACTCTTCTTCATCATGGTGTACACCTAACAACGCCTAAAATATTCATCAATGAACGTGACGAACCAATATCGACCATCAAGTGATGCAGTCTTGATGGGTCCCCAAACATCTATGTGCACGTAATCCAGGATGTCCCTTGTCCTATGAATGACAATCCCGAACTTCACATTCGTCTTCTTACCAAGAACACAGTGCTCACAAAACTTAATCTTCCCACTCTTGACTTCTTTCAATAGCCCCTGCTTGCACAAAGTCTGTAGTGACTTTTCTTCTGTGTGCCCTATTCTGTAGTGTCAAAGTCTACTCATGTCCGTCTCCGAAATAGCTGAAGCTACCTGGCTAGCCTCAGTGCTTCCCTTCAGATAATACAAGTTTTGACTGCGAACTTCCTTCATCACCACCAATGATCCTTAGTAATCTTTGCTACAGCGTCCTCAAAGATCATCTTGAATCCCTTTGCCTCCAAAGCTCCAACAGAAATAAGATTCTTCTTCAGCTGAGGAACAAATCTTACTTCTTTCAATTCATGGACTACTTCATCGTGCATTCGAATCCTCACAGTACCTATCCCATAAATATCACATGATTGATCATTTCACATGATAACAACACCCCCATCGAGTCTCTCAAATGATACAAACCAATCTCGCATAGGAGTCACATGATAAGTAGCGTCAGAATCAAGCATCCAATCTGATACATCCACATGGTTCACCTCTGGAGTAATCAATAGAGAAAAGCTCAAATCATCAAAATCATCGCCTTTCGCAATGTTCACCTCATTGGCCTTCGGGCCCTTCTTCTTGCCATTCTCCTTCTCCTTGAGCTTCGGGCAGTCTCTCTTCCAATGTCCATGTTCTTTGCAGAACGCACACTTGTTCTTACCTAACTGATGATGGCCTCTAGACTTCGACCTGCTCCTATTACTACCTCTCGGATATGAGCTTCTACCTCTCGTCGACAAGGCCTCTCCTGAAGTACTAGCGCGGGAAGTCTACTTGTCCTTCCTTCTCAAATCATAGTTTGTCAAAGCATTAGTAACTTTACTATATGTGATGGAAGATCTCCCGTTCAACAAAGTAAGTACGAATATAGCATACTCCTCATCCGATAAGGAGCCCAAAAGAATAAAAGCCTTGTACTCATCCGTGATCTTCTCATCCACGTTCGCCAAGTCCGATAACAACTTCGTATAGTTGTTCACATGAACCGCGAGGTGCCCCTGGACATCTAAAATCTGAACAATCTTCGCAGCAAGTGCAAACGATTCTCAACACTCTTCGTAAGGTACTTATTATTGGGAATATCTCACATCTTAATTACAAATGTCACCCCAATCACATCATACTTCATCTCCTATTCCAAACAGGATCTGATCACCCCACAAGCGTTCATGTTAGCCTTGTTAGGTCTCATGTTTATGAGCCTACTCCCTAATCTTGTTTTGATGATCACAAATAATTCCTAACAACGTGTATCGAGTGGTTGCATTTGTTTTGTTAGGTAATCTATACAAATATCCAGTTGGAGGTTGGATGGACTAAAACTTTCACGATCATATTCATTAGAGGATGGAAAGAAATATCGGTATGAAGCAATGCAATTCAAATTAAAGATTTAAGTTTAAGTTTCATCCGCAAGTTTACCAAGTCGTGCTTATTGAAGACCTTTATCAATCTTGGGTATATTTAGCATAGGTTTATATTATGTGTGCTTAGTACTTTAAGCTTAATATCATATACACACACATTTTATTGGTTTCTATGTATATATATAGTTATATATATACACACATTTTAGTTTTTGGTTTCAATGTATATATATAGTTATATATATACATACATGTTTTGGTTTTCAAGTTTATATAAATATGAAATTGTGTATTTCATATTTATTGTTTTGATTTGGTTTAGCTTTATAGATATGAAACAAATATACATTTATATACATATTTTATGTTTCATATATATCATTTTGTTGAAGGCATATTGTGCAAAACTTCATTTTTGCATAATATTGAGTTTTTGGTTTATAGACTTAACAACAATAGTTGCATATTGTGCAAAACTTCATTTTTGCATAATATTGAGTTTTTGGTTTATAGACTTAACAACAATAGTTTATATCTTTAATCAAGCTTCATTTTTGCATAATATTGAGTTTTTGGTTTATAGACTTAACAACAATAGTTTATATCTTTAATCAAGCCTATAAAATTATTTTAAAAAGTTTTAAAAACTTGGTTTATGTCAAAACATCAAAATTCAAGTATATCATGTTTTTATGTTTTGGACATATTTGTAAAATAATGATATTTTACAAATGAGACATGCTATTTGAAAACTAATTTTTGTAACATGTTCATTTTCATATTTACAAGCATTTCCCAAAGTTCTATATTTTTGGAATTTATTTGCTATTGTTAAAGGCTCTTCAAAAATTAGTTTTACTATTCAAAACAGGCTGATATTATGTTATCAGTTGACTGATGCAAATGTTCAGTCAACTGATGAAAACGCCTAGAATATGCAAAAGTCTCTGTTTTAATTTTGGTCGACTGACTAATTGACTGATGAGGTCATCAGTCGACTGACCATGTTCATCAGTCGACCGATATGCTGTTAACTATCTAAAACGGTCAGCTCATCAGTCGACCGATGGGCTGTTAGCTGCTTATAACGGTCAGCTCATCAGTCAACTGATGGCTTGTAACGGCTATTTTTTCAGTTTCTGTTTTTTGTCTTTTTTCTAGGTTTCACTTGGGTTTTGGGCTTTGTTTCTTCATCGTATATATACCTCATACTATTTCACTTCTGAACCAAAAAAGGGAGTTTAAAAACAAGTTTTAAGTGTGGTTTAAGTTTGTTTAAGTGTTTGTTTAGAAAATTGGTTTTGTAAAGATTTTTTTCACAAGAAGAGGAGATCATCTTTGGTTTGAGCTTTCCATTTCACATCTCTCTCTCTTGTTCTAGAGAAGTTTTCTGAACTCAATTATCTAGTTTGTTTATATTTACATTGTCATATTTATATTTGCTAGACTTTAATTGAGTTTGATTTTATT
This sequence comes from Asparagus officinalis, assembly GCF_001876935.1. NCBI lineage: Eukaryota > Viridiplantae > Streptophyta > Magnoliopsida > Asparagales > Asparagaceae > Asparagus > Asparagus officinalis. The sequence goes on from NC_033797.1 coordinate 5,941,346, forward strand.
TTCTCATTGTTTGCACACACAACCATTGAGCTTAAGTATTTTCATATATTATATAATTTGGGGTTGTGGTGAGTGTAACCTTGAGAGTGAGCCTACATTGTGTTCTCATCTATTATAGAGAACAAATTTATACTTGTGAGCTTTATTGTGAGATTCACTTTATAATACACATTTACACTGAGAGGAGTGTGTGGTTAGGACGTAGTCGATACCAAGAGGAGTGACATCGGTAGTAAAGCCTAGAGAGAGGTAGTAAAGCCAAACACTTGAGGGAGGCGATACGTGAGGACCGACACTTATGGTTGTAGTTTGTGTATGTACATTGTGAGTAACTTGTAGAGTTTTTGGTGAGCTAGAAAACCGAGTGCGTAGAGAAGTTCTGGCTTCAAAACTGGGTGTGTCGATAGTAGAGATCTCCTCGATGTGAGGAGCGGAGACGTAGGTTAAGGGTTGACCAAACTCCGTGAACATATCATGTGTTTGAGTTTGCTTTGCGTATATTTATTTTGTACTTGTATTTTACATTCTTGCTCATTCCTCACTCACATATCTCTTGTAAGAATTAATTAATCAAGAAAGTTTTTAATTAGCATAAAATCGGGATTAGAATAGCATTGATCCTATTCACCCACTCTAGGGTGCTTTCAGTTCCTATTCATCTTTTTTCATACCGCCTCTTCAGTTTTGGTGGCCTCTCATGGACCATAATAGTCTCCTCCAAATTCTGAGCATTGAGCACATCCTGTACATCGCTCATCCACAAACCAAAATTAATATTACCTTCATATTTAACCACATTAATTTTAGTATTCTGAAAACCAACTTGAACTGTACCCGTCATCTTACTACTTTCACTAATTTCTTCTCCCATACTTATAAACTCCAAATTGTAGAGAAAAATTCAAACTTGATAGAACTTGGAAGTTACCCAACTGAACCCTAGAATGGATTCCAAAATAGATTTCCTAACCACACGAGGAAAGCAAAATCTTTAACGGCAACCCCAAACACTATCTTCATCGAAGCCTAGAACTCCAAGAACCAAGCTTCCATGACGAATCTTCCTCCCCCTAATGCCAAAACCCTAGATATGAATCTGAACTCTGATACCAATTGTCGCGCGCCTTTGCGGAAGTGTGCTCACACACCGAACGAGTTCGTGAGGCACGAGAGAAGATAACCAAACCAAACACGAGTGCAATCCAATTTAAAAACGACAAACCAATCGCAAACAAAGAGATATACGTGGTTCGGCAATTTGCCTATGTCCACGGAGGAGAGGATGGGGAGATTCCACTAAATCAAGGAGAGTACAAAGGGTTACAAGTCTCTCAAACACTCAAACTAACCCAACCAAAAGATCTCTCAACTTGTTCACAAATTCTTCCTCTCAATATGCTCAGAACACTCTCTAATCTCTCCTTTTTAACCCTAGAAAATCGTGTTTCAATATATACTAAAACACAATCCCAAAGCAAATAGGAAACAAAAGCCCAAGGTCCAGCACGACACATGGTCGACCGCGGCGGTCAACCGAAACCAAACGACAGAACCAAAAATTCACTACAGGGTTTGGCGGTCGACCACGACAGTCGACTAAAACCAAACGACAGAACCAAAAATCTACTACAGGGTTTGGCGGTCGACTGCGGTGATCGACCGCACCAAGTCCAAAAACCACCTTTGATTTTGTGCACATTTCCTGTCGACCGCTAGAGATCCAAACCTGTATTTTGTTATTTTCCTGTCTTCTCTTCATGTTTTACTAACAATTATAGTTAAAAAGGTCCACATATACCAAGCCAAATTGTAATCTTACACTTGCAAACTTATCGCAACACTAAGTGTTGGGATTTTATCTTTGATTCTTTGTGTAACTTCATGAGAATTAGATAGGGTTAGAGTTCTATCATGATTAGGAGTTTGGGTTCTATCATAATTAGGAGTTAGAGTTCTATCATGATTAGGAGTTTGGGTTCTATCATGATTAGGAGTTAGATTTCTATCATGACTAGGAGATTGAGTTTTATCATGATTAGGAGTTTGAATCTTATTCTAATTAGGAAGTTAGGTTAGAGATAGGGTTTTGGTTTCCCTATATATATTCTTCTATTGGTGGAGGAAAAACCATGAAGAAAAAAGTAGAGATGTAGTAGATGAGAGAGAGAGAGGGTTTCTGTTAGCTTTCTTGTTTTGATGATGTTTAACAAACAATTTACTTCTAATGTTGTTTGTCTAGTGTTTGTGTTTTCGTATTTATTCTAGGCAAACAACGAGTTAGAGGATGGATGGAATTGTGCTTCAATAAATATATCCAATGGAGGTTAGTGGAATAGTGGTTGAAGCCTATACAATTCAAGTTAAAGATCCAATTACAAACTTCATCTAAGTTTACCAAGTTGAGCTACATGAAGATCTATCAAGCTTGGGTAATTTAGTTTAGGAGTTTATATTATATATGTTAAGTACTTTAAGCTCAATTATATACACACATACACGTTTTAGTTGTTGTATATATATAGTTATATATATACATAAATGTTTTGGTTTAACTACTTAGATATGAAACAAATATATTTTTATATACATACTCATATGTTTTATTTTCTATTGTATTTGTGAAAATATTGTTTTCTTGGTTTATAGACTCAACAATAATCATATACATCTTTTATTAAGTCTACAAAATTATTTTGTAATGTTTCAAAACATGGTTAAGCTAAAATGTCAAAACTCATGTGTTCACATTTTTATGTTTCGGACTATCTTGCAAAATGATAATATTTTATATTTAGGAAGTCCTTTTTGAAAACCAGTTTCTGTAGCATGTTTATTATCATGTCTAAAATTATTTCCCAAAGTTTTATATTTTTCTGAATTTATTTGATATTTTTAAATCATGTTTTATGTTGACATGTACTGTTTAAAACAGGCTGTGTGCATGTCATGAGTCGACTCATGAACAGTGTTGAGTCGACTCATAAACTGTTGTGTAGTTTACATTTTGGTTCTGACGAGTCGACTCATAACATCATGAGTCGACCCATCAGGTTGAGTCGACTCATGCCTGTCATAAGTCGACTCATGAAGTGTGCTGGAAATTGAGTTTTGTTTCTGCTGATGCGACCCATAATTTAATGAGTCGACCCATGCATGATGAGTCGACTCATGAATTTTATGAGTCGGCCCATAAGTTATTTTTTAGCCTGTAACGGCTACTTATGAGTCGACTCATGAATAGTACTGAGTCGACTCATAACACTGTAACGGCTATTTTCTGCTTTTGTCTTCTTATGGTTTTTTGGTCTTTTTTCTTGGATTCTTGCTAATGTTTTGTGATGTTATAAATACCACAGTGCATTTAACATTCTGGCCAACCAAGAGATTTGTTTAATCAAGTTTATAAGTGTTTAAGAAGTGTTTAAAGCTTTGTTTCATGCCTTGTTTTCAAAAGAGAAGTTTTTCACAAAGAAGAAGCTTTCAATTTCAATCGAGGAATTCATCCTCATCATCATCTCTTCAGTTCTTTGTGTTCTCAGAGAAGTTTATCTAAACTCTTTCATATAGCTTATCGATCATCTCTTCAGTTCTTTGTGTTCTCAGAGAAGTTTATCTAAACTCTTTCATATAGCTTATCGATTATTAATTTCATATTCATATCTTGTTATATTGAATTGATTTAGATTTTCATTGTTCTCATTTTTCCCACACACCCTTATTGAGCTTAGATTATTTCATACTATATATTATTGGGTATTGGTGTGTGAATTAGTGAGAGTGAGCTTCATTGTGTTCTCATTCATTATAGAGAACAAAACATTGTATTTGAACTTATATTGTGAGTATCACTTGTAATACACTTGTACACCAAGAGTAGTGTGTGATGAGAGACGGGGTCGAATCCAAGAGGAGTGGCGTCGGTTGACGAACCTAGGGAAATGTTGTATCCGAGCACTTGAGGAGGAGGACACGGGTTAGGCCAACACTTAGAGAGTTTGAAGTGTATTTGCAAGTGTGTGAGTTGTAGAGTTTTCGGTGAACTAGAAAATCGATATTGTGTGGTGTAAACGTTGTTCGGGTAAGCGTAGAAAACCCGGTTGTGATAGTGGATTTCTCCCCGAGAGTGGGAAGCAGAGACGTAGGACGGAAGGTCTGAACTCTATGATCATATTGTGTGTTTGCATTGTTTATATTGCCCTATCTTTTTTGTATCTTTAGTTTAGATTGTTTTTCTCTTGTGTTGTTTATATATCTTTCCATATATTTTACCATATAGGATATATCTCTTTGTTCATATTGCTTATTCTTGTTTGTAGCATATTGTATATCTATCTTGTAAGAATAATTTATTAATTAGTTTTAATTGACATAAAATCGGATTAGATTAGCATAAGACCCCCCCTCTAGGGTCTAACAGTTTCCTAGTCTTTATCCGTGCAAAAGATTATAAGGAGTGGGTTTTGGAGAGAATATGAGAGTTGATTATGTATGTGAGGTTGAGAGATTGAGAGACGAGAATTGAGTGGTTTCTCTTGTAGTTCTCCCTGATACATAGTGAATTTCTCGTATTGTTGCCCTGTGGACGTAGGTCGAAGTTGGTCGACCGAACCACGTAAATCTCGGTGTTCTTTTTTTTTATTGTGGTTGTTCTATCTTATTAATTGGGGTTGGCTTCCGAGTTGCGCATATCGTGGTAGGCGGGGAGACTGAAATTCCCCAACAAGTGGTATCAGAGAGAAGCTGATGGATCCGGGAGCGAGTTCACAAGATAGAAAACAACGTCGTGCAAGATTGAAAATCGGCGTTACAAGAATCAAGATGAAAAGAAGAAGAGGAAAATACTGTAGCGACGGTACTGTAGCAGAACACTGTAGCGCGGCGGGTACTGTTCACGTGGGGATCCAACGGTCCAAATTGATTTGTTAGCCGATTAAGGATTTGGAGGCGGATTTTGGTGATCCAAGAGTCGTTCCTAGGGTTTTTCGACGTGCTGAATTCGTTTTTGGCATCGGTTTCATCAAATTCAAGCTCTATGGTGACTGATTTGAATTTGATGACTTCTTCGGGTCCGAAGTTTGATATTCCTCTATTTAACGGCAAGACAAATCTGATGGTAGATAAGGAGCAGGAGTTGGTTCGTGTGTATACTTGAGGAGGACAGTGCCAGATTAGGTGGAGCTTGCAATCGGGCACGACCGAGTGACACACATGGAGATGAAGATGGTAGCGTTGGACTTGAAGATGGTGAGCGCTCATATTTGGTCCAAGTCAAGTAATGGAGGAGATAGAGGCATCCGGCTCGTAGTGTGGAGTAGGAGATGTGCACTGATATGATTTGAGATGAGCGATGCAGGTGGAGCACAAGGACAACAAGAGAGGTGGAGGCGTCACGGCGAAGCAGAAGATAGTGAGGATCATGAAGGCATCCAATTGGGAGTGCAGGTTGTCACGCCCCGCTTCCCAAAATACTAGGGAATCAGAACGTGAACAAGCCCGCGACGTATTAGATTAAGGAGAAATGAGTACTAGACCCCTTCTACTCAATCTAATACGCTAAGCGTCAAGCAAATATAAAGCGAAGGCACAGGTCCCCGATCATAGTAGCGAGAATATAATAAACAACTCAGAACCAAAAGATACATATCATAACTAAAATGATCATCCAGATATAATATTCGGGCCAAGCATGCCCTTCTACAAAACTATCTAAATACTGGGGAATATAAAAATAGTACATCGACCAACAGAAATAAAAGTACTGGAGGGTAAACTAGGATCATCAGCTAACTAAAGAGGTGACTAAGCTTCGACTTGTTCTTCTGCTCTATCTGCAAAGCCTTCCTGTGGAGGATCCTCTGGCTCATGTACTACTCCAAACTGTAGCTGTCCTTCATCTAAATCTGACGTACACCAGAGGAAACAGGTGTACGTCAGCGTGTATGGCACACGGCAAGATCCCCAGGTGTACGTCAGCGTGTATGGCACACGGCAAGATCCCAAAAGGAAGAATAGAACGGTCGTGCGACCAACGCAATAATGGTAATAACAATAATAGTAAAATAGAACGGTCGTGCGACCAACGCAATAATGGTAATAACAATAATAGTAATAATCTAAATAAAATCCACTACTAGAATATAATAATCAGAAGAATCCAAAATTGATCGGGTAACGAGGTCATGCAGCTAGCGATCAGACTAATCATCCAAGTACAGGGTTATACACTAGATGGAATTAATACTTAAAAATCTACAACAAGAGACGTAGTACGTCGAGCGAAATAATCCAAACAAGGAAACACTCATGTATATACCATATGTCTCGAATTGTAAATAATTAAATATTAATCCCGATCTATGTATGAAAAGAAATATAACTGATCCGTATCTCACAAGAAATCATACCTAGCCAAGAAACAAGATCATGTAACTAGCCATTCTATAACAGGTCACTGGTTACATCTCACACAGAGTCAACGCTCCTGTCATCGAATAACTGACTGTTCACAAATCCTCTACGTGCATCCAATCCCGCTACACATGCAGCCTAGAGGACTACACGCAATCCGTTTCTGCCTGGTCTGAACTTCAAATAGAACTCAGGTGACGAAATAAATTCCCACTGACCAAAAAGATGTACATACTTCACTTTAGCCCTACAAACCAACCCCGATGTCGACACTGTAGGCGTTGAAAATTGCCTATAGGTCTCCACGAGCAGCTCAAAACTAAGAGAAGACGATGAACGTCACTATCTAAGTTATAGAAGCTTGATTGACGTTGAGGAACACTTGAAGTGAATCGACGAATTACGTGAAGTAACGGAATTTCAGAATAACGAAGACACGAACTAATCGGGAATCCCGCGTCGCTTACAAAAGACAAAACGACGCTCCTGTCCTAGCTTAATCCACAATGATCTAATTATCAGAGCTTATAGAACTCCTCGTCGACTTTCCAACGCACTTTGAATCACTCAAATCCGAGTTCGGACGAAGAAATTACGGCGGAAACGGACAAGTGCACGGAAAAGAACGTCTCAGCCTGAGTTAAGACACCCCGAGGTGTCTCGACCCAAGCGAGACACCCTAGGGTGTCTCGGCAGGCCGAGACACCCAAGGGTGTCTCGGCTCCGCCTCGCTGAGACACCCAGGTGTGTCTCTAGGCCTAAAATTGGGCCGTTATGCTGTTTTAACCACCCGAACTCCCCCGAGCATATAAATACAAGCCTCAAGCCTTCATTTTTTTAGATCTGGAATTTTGGAGATTAGGCGAAGCCCTGCCGGATTGAAGACTGAAGGTGCACGAATTTCAGAGAGGAGGAGGAGAGATCGGATCGAGTTTGTCGGCATAAAGAAGAGGAGCTCATCAGATCTGCAGTTCCCCGGGTCTGTTCCTTAAGATTATCCCGTTGCGATAATCTTAAGAAGAACAATTATCTCGCCGTTGCCGAGATAAGCGCTACGGTTTTTTGATTCCTTCGCGAATCAACAAAGCTCTGCCTAATTTTTCAGCAATCAGATTTGATCGGCGGTGGTCCACGGATAAACCCCGGCACATGCAAAGATCCCACGCAAGCAGAAGACCGATAAACGACCTCTGCGTTTGTTTGATAAAGTTGTAAACTTTTTTTATTTTCATTGTGTAAGGAGATCTTATAAAAAGATCAACTTTTTATTTTATTCGAGTTTATTGTAACGACTAAAGTTGTAATAGATTCGATAGCAATGAAAACAGCAACTTTCGACGAAAACAAACTGACGACCACAGTGGGAGCCAACAGCCTCGCTGCCGAGGCTGTCGTGACGCAGCCGACGATCAAGATCCCGGTGTTCGAAGAGGTCAAATACGAATTCGACCAGCAGAAATTCGAGGAATATATTTCCTCCTCCTCCTCCATATCTTCTTCTTGCAAACGCAGGAAAACCACTGCCGCGAAGAATGTGACTTCAGATCCAAAAACCAAAGATGATGATCTGAACCCGAAGGCAGTGGAAGATTCCTCTACGGTTTCCAAAGAAACCAGATCCAACGTTCGTGACAACTCCTCGAAAGTCAAGGAGTTGCCCATTGAAAGTGCCAGATCCAACGTTCGTGACAACTCCTCGAAAGTCAAGGAGTTGCCCATTGAAAGTGCACCAGTGCTGATGAAGAGGGCTCGTCAAAGGCGCCGTCAACATCTCGCGCGTCAATTTGCCCAGGCTTTGGAGCCTGTTGACGGGATCTGCTATGATGCGGATTTGAAACTCAGAAGGCGCAAAGTGTTCCAACAACAAGCTTTGGGAACTTCCTCCCATCCACCTACTAACGAATGGGTTCGTGTCAAACGAACCCGTTTAATTCTTGAGGAGCGTATCCATAAGCACCGCACATTGTTAGCGCAGACGGGGATCCTTGTACGGAATGCACAGGAGTTACAGAAAGGAAAGGTAGTCAAAAAGCCACCAAGATCTAAGCAAGGTTGGATGCCAAAGACCAAATTAGCGCCTGAGGCAAAAGCATCCGAGGCTGCTCTCCAGCCTTTGTTAACTCCAGATCTCATTCCTATTGCTCTCGCACCTCCGGTGAAGCCCTATGACAGCGTGAATCTTCCCAAATCTAGAGTCCCATTGAAGGATCGCATCGGTTCTCTACCCGAGGATCGAGGAAAAGCGCCCGTTAAGGAAAACTTGAGACCACCCCGAGCAAACATCAGGACTGGGGGTCGTACTCGACCTCCTAATATAACGGCCCGCTTGGCGGTGCGTGCAGAAAACCAGGAGCCCGTTAAGATTTCACCTTCACAAAGGTGTGATTCTAAGCGTGTGACTCCTGTAGACGCCAACAAGGCGATGTTTACTCAGAGGAAAACGCCTCAGACAGAAGAATGCGTTATACCTGAGAATTTATGTAAACAGCCGACAGGTTGCTCCGACCGTAACGTCGATGAGTTGTACTATCAGGCTGGGGGTACGAATAAATCTCAAAAGAGAAGTACCCGGGAAGCGGACTCTCATTGTCCGCGTATCAAAATTATCAGGGCAGTATTATCAGCGTGTAGCTGCCCCAAGACCGCTCCACAGAAGGTCTCGGTATTTGAGAGGGTCTCCACTGAAGCATCAAAGCCCAAATCAAGGCGTTTTCGCAAAAGACGATCGGTTGTTCGAGATGACGAACTCCCAACGGTTACTATCAGCGTGGTCGATAAGGGGAAGTCTCCGATTAGTTCAAATAGCTCCAACCCTAATTTTTCTCCAGGAAGAGAAGTCAGTTTGGGAATAACCCAACGAATATCTCAGCTTCAACTAAAAGCCGTTGGACATAATGATTACCAGGGAGTCCGTGAAGGAATCCATTCCGATGACGAACTCTCGGATTCTTATTCCGCAATCGCCTCTGACGATACAACATCTAGCATAGGACAAGCTCAGGAAATGTTCATGATCAACACCGAGCAAATAGCCAAAATCATTGAGGATGCTCTAGCCAAGCAGAAAGAAACATTCAAAATCGAAATGAAAATGGCCATGCAGGATATGAGACAAATACACGACCAACAAATCCGAGCTTTGTCGAATCAGCTAGGTGAGTCCAGCCGTCGCAGCACTGCTAACCAAGCAGGTAGCGATTCAGATGTGGATGAACACAACGCTGGGGGTGGCCCTACTAAAAATAATAACGACGCTGGGGGTGGACCCACCAATGATGATAACACTGGGGGTGGTCACATTATTCCTCTCAAAAATTGTCCAAAACAGGATATAGATGAGGACGAAAAGATGAAGGACCTCGAGAGCAAAATTAACGCTCTGATGTCTGCTCGAGAGGTAAAGAAGACCGGCATTCCGTGTTCTTACCCGAAAGAATGGGATTCGAGCCCGTATCCAGCGAAGTTCAACCTGATCAACTTCACGCCGTTCGACGGGAAGGGCTCGCCCACTCAGCATCTAATCTACTTCAAGTCCTACTTGGGCACGATTTCTGGCAACGAGCCCTTGATGGTGTGGTCATTCGTTAGCACCCTTCGCGGGCCTGCCTTCGATTGGTACCGCCGTCTCAAGCCCGGAAGCATCAACAGCTGGGAGGACCTGGAGAGCATGTTCCTCGCTCATTTCTTCGATGATGACGCCGAAGTGTCGATCAGGACACTCTTCGATGAGAAACAAAAAGAAGGAGAATCGGTGGATACCTTCATCAAACGCTTCCGCAATCAGGCAATGAACTGCAAAGATCCCGTCACGGAGGAATTCGTCTTGCAAACCTGTTATAACAACTTGTCCATTAACATCTTAGATGTTATGGGAGTAGAGTCGCTCAATACCTGGAAAGAGTTGAAGGTGCACGGAGAGCAGGCCAAACGCTTTCTTAGAAGGAGGAAGGTCGAAAGAAGCCAACCGATGGCTAACCCTCTGAATCTGAGTCTCATTTCCCATGATGAAGGGAAGGCACCTACAACGGTTATTGATGTTAATCAGACGTCGCAACAACAGCCCCGAAGACAGCAGAAGACTTCGGATTCGAGGCTCCAAAAAGAGTACTCATTCAAGGACGAAGACATTCCAGCCATCTTCGAGACCCTTCTTGAAAACAACAAGATCAAGCTACCACCCATCACAAATCAGGAGGGAGCTGACAATACTACAGATCCGAAGTACTACGCGTACCACAGGAGGGTCCTCCATCCCACCAAGACTTGCTTCACTTTAAAGAATAGCATCCAAACATTGGTTGAAGCCGGCGTCATAACGCTAGGATAAGCAAAATAAGAACGGCAACACTCCGAAGAGTATACGAGTATAAACTGCTTCTCAATCCTCCAACCGGTATATGAGGTTAAACTGTTCCTTGATACTCCAATAGGTATATGAGTCTAAACTATTCCCACTCTTGACGGGAAGTTCCTGAAGAATTTTTACATAGAATATTCTTAAGGATAACCCGATCATGCAACTGAATACAATGATAAACCCAGCTTCACAAAGGAAGCTGGGGGTGGATAATTTATGTAACAGGAAGTTTCCAGAAGAATGTTAAATGTAATATTCTTAGGGATAACCTGATTATTATGAATAAAGTGATAAACACTAAACTCTTACTGTGATTTCCGAACACTCTTTTGCTGAGACGAGATTCGATCACTTCATTGGATCAATCTTCCCTCATAAAACTCCTATTGGTGTTCGACGACTCATAGTCTTCCACTATAAAATCCCTCACTGATCAAATTTATTGACAGTGGGTCCATTAAAATTCTTTCTGGTTTAATCCATTCGAACCTCTGTTATGTCCGTGCACTCAACACTTTCATGGTTAGAGTCCGGATATAATTCTTGGAATTTTAATCTGTCCATCCTTAACAAATTGTCAAACCCCTTCGTGTTAAGTTCTTATCACTTAACACCAAGAATCCTCATTGAGTAATCGATACAAGTCAACACTCCCACTATGATTTGTACTCCCACTCCTACTGTCTACCTGGTCAAACCTTCCTACAGTTAGGACCACAACCAAAATCCCCTCTCGATTCCTCTAATGAACGAGAGATCCACAAATCAAGCGATCAAACATTCCTACAGTTAGGATCGTCTTAAACATCCCACTCGGTCAAACCTTCTTACAGTTAGGGCCAAAACCAAAATCCCCTCTTGATTCCTCCAATGAACGAGAGGTCCACTTTCAAATCGAGTGATCAAACCTTCTTACAGTTAGGGTCATCTCAAACTCCCGCCTGGTCAAACCTTCCTACAGTTAGGACCAAAATCATAATTCACTCTCGATAAATGAGAAATTCATCTTTAGTTCGGTAATCAAACCTTCCGACAGTTAGGGTTATCCGAATCTTTTCAACTCTCAGAGTGGAGATCTCACTCTTAGTTTCACCTTTCCGGATTCTGGGGGTGGACATCCCACCTCGAGTCTCCTTTCCAACTGGAGATAGAATATAAAATTCTTCCTCTTCAGTGTTGAGAGATAAAATTCTTCCTCTTCAGTGTTGAGAGATAGAATATAAAATTCTTCCTCTCCCATTTCGGGTTCGTCTTTACCCCAAGAGAAGACAAGTGTTGAGAGATAGAATATAAAATTCTTCCTCTCCCATTTCGGGTTCGTCTTTACCCCAAGAGAAGACACCACTTTTTTTCAACTCCCAAAATCCATGCCTCACAGGTACGGGGAATTTTATCCCGAATTCTGAGCAGGGATAAGTCAACACCTGACACGTGTTGTCGATTTAGTCTTTCACCAATTGAAAAGACACCAGAATTCTAGTCTGGGGAATTTTATCCCGAAGCCTAAGAAGGGATAAGTCAGCGTCTAACACGCGTTGCTGGTTAGTCCTTAACCGTAAAAAAGGGACAAAAGCCCACATATTTGACATTATGACAGGTTGTTATTCATAACACCAAAATCCGTGCTTCACACGCACGGAGAATTTTATCCTAAATCCTAAGTAGGGATAAGTCAACGCCTAATACGCGTTGCTGGTTTAGTCTTTCTCCGATTGAAGAAGACACCAGAATTCCAGTCTGGGGACTTTTATCCTGAAGCCTAAGTAGGGATACGTCAGCATCTAACACACGTTGCCGGGTAGCCTATTCCCGTAACAATGGCGAAATCTACGTATTCGAAGTCGTAGCATCAAGTCTAAGGGAGTTCATTCCTTTAGCACAACGTCACATGCGGAACGGACTTTAAACAATCCGCATGTAAGCCCGATTCAAACGGTAATTGGTAAGAGCATGTCAAATCCGTTGAGGGTTGAGGATTTGCCAAAGATCCTAAGTCAATGTCTGATACACGTCGATGTTTAGTCTTTTCACGGGAGAAAGACGAAGTCTATGTATTCAACATCGTAGCGCTAAAAGGGTCAACTCTTCTAGCTTAACGTCACATGCGGAACAGACTTAAACAATCTGCATGCTAGCCCGACTCAAACGATAGTCGGTAAAGGCTCATCAAATCCGTTGATGGCTGAGGGTTTGCCAAAAATCCTATATATACAAAAGTCATTGACGCACCAGCTTTATTAATATATATACAAAAGTCATTGACGCACCAGCTTTATTAACTGGTCTCGTGACTCAAGCATTCAACAAACTTTAGAATAAGATTAATATCTGCAGACGAATCAGCTTTAACAGCTGGTCCTACAGCCCCAACTGTTGGGATCGCCATGCTGCAATACATTAAGAGCTTAAACTGTGTAGACTCCAGCAAACGTATGAGTATAAACTGTGTTAACGCCAGTCAACGCGTTGCAACCAAAAAGTCAACATATGGCGATTTAAACCCTAAGGTCAACGTCGGTCAACGCGTGACCCTAGGTCAACGCCAGTCAACGCGTTGCAACCAAAAAGTCAACGCATGGCGATTTAAACCCTAAGGTCAACACCGGTCAACGCGTGACCCCGGGTCAAAGCCGGTCAACACGTAACCCTAGGTCAACACCAGTCAATGCGTTGCGACCAAAAGTCAACGTACGATGATCTAAACCCTAAGGTCAACGCCGGTCAACGCGTAACCCTAGGTCAACGCCGGTCAACGCGTTGTGACAAAAAGTCAGCATATAGCGATCTGAAACCCTAAGTCAGCATGATACCATGGAGGTAGTCAGTTCTAAGTCAACTCAATGACACGAGCCAAACTCAACCCATCAGTTCTAGATTCGAGACTCCGACGACGGCCAGACGATAAACGCAGTGCCGAAAGAACTTCAGCTATTTGTTAAAGTATCGAATGGATTGAAAATCGAAGGAGTCAAGAATTGAAGCTAACTACAGGTCCTTTACGCTGACCGAAGGCTGGACCAATCACATCCAAAGTATTTCAGCCTCTTCTATAAAAGAAACGAGTCTGGAACGCTTTGGAGGGGGTATCTGTAGGCGTTGAAAATTGCCTATAGGTCTCCATGAGCAGCTCAAAACTAAGAGAAGACGATAAACGTCACTATCTAAGTTAAAGAAGCTTGATTGACATTGAGGAACGCTTGAAGTGAATCGACGAATTACGTGAAGTAACAGAATTTCAGAATAACGAAGACACGAACTGATCGGGAATCCCGCGTCACTTACAAAAGACGAAACGACGCTCCTGTCCCAGCTTAATCCACATTGATCTAATCATCATAGCTTATAGAACTCCTCGTCGGCTTTCCAACGTACTTTGAATCACTCAAATCCGAGTTCAGACGAAGAAATTACGGCGGAAACGGACAAGTGCACGGAAAAGAACGTCTCAGCCTGAGTTGAGACACCCCGAGGTGTCTCGGCCCAAGCGAGACACCCCAANTCTCAGCCTGAGTTGAGACACCCAAGGGGGTGTCTCGGCCTTGCTGAGACACCCAGGTGTGTCTCCAGGCCTAAAATTAGGCCGTTATGCTGTTTCAACCACCCGAACTCCCCCGAGCCTATAAATACAAGTCTCAGGCCTTTATTTTTTTAAATCTGGAATTTTGGAGATTAGGCGAAGCCCTGCCAGATTAAAGACTGAAGGTGCACGAATTTCAGAGAGGAGGAGGAGAGATCGGATCGAGTTCGTCAGCATAAAGAAGAGGAGCTCGTCAGATCTGCAGTTCACCGGGTCCGTTCCTTAAGATTATCCCGTTGCGATAATCTTAAGAAGAGCAATTATCTCGTCGTTGCCGAGATAAGCGCTACGGTTTTTTGATTCCTTCGCGAATCAACGAAGCTCTGCCTAATTTTTCAGCAATCAGATTTGATCGGCGGTGGTCCACGGATAAACACTGGCACAGGCAAAGATCCCACGCAAGCAGAAGACCGATAAACGACCTCTGCGTTTGTTTGATAAAGTTGTAAACTTTTTTTATTTTCATTGTGTAAGGAGATCTTATAAAAGATCAACTTTTTATTTTATTCGAGTTTATTGTAACGACTAAAGTTGTAATAGATTCGATAGCAATGAAAACAGCAACTTTCGACAAAAACAGACACCAATCACGGGAGCGAGTCTGGAAGATTCATCAACAGTCTTATCCGATCATATGAACATTAACTTCCCCATCCCAACTCTCTTGTTTTTCTAAGTTAACACACACACACAGGTTTCTATGTCTTAAACAGGACACACCAGGCCACACTAGTCATGAATTTCTAACGGTTCTCAAACATAACAAAGAGTAATAAATGTAGCTAATCATATACAACATTATCATAGCATATCACATAATTTAAATTAAGAAATATAAATCATGAATAATTCATAATAATCCCTTTTCTAAAATAAATCCTTTAAAAATATTTATAAATGTTCTAAAATAATTCTTTTATAAAACTTTCTTAAATTATTGAAATTATTCTAAATTGATACTTATTCTAAAATAAATTCTTTTAAATTATTTATAATTATTCTAAAATAATTCTTTTGTCAAATAAATTCTATTAATTTACTCTAAAATGATTTTTCACCAAAATAGTAGTTATTTTAAATTGATTATTTTGTCAATAAATTCTTTAAAATTATAAATTATTCTAAAATAATTTTATTTTATTTTATCTTTATAGTATCTATTATCAAAATATTATTTTTAGTACTTTTCAATATCATTCATCAAATAAATCCGTGCAGGTCATCACAGTATATGTATTACAACGTGAATGGTCATACGTTATTGTCCACAGTCCATTTCGTTCACAACAGTTCTATACGTTATAGTTCTCAGTTCAATATGTTCACGACAATTCTATATTTGTAACGAATAATTATTCGGGAAACGAGTTCTTATGCACAATTGATCTGTGATCAATCTAAAATTGTACTGAGCAAGAATAGGGATCTTGCAAGCAACTAATTAATCACAGCGAGTCTATGAATTGAATGATAAGTCAAAAGAGTATCAGGATCTTACCTACGAGACCGTGGGGTCTGATGATGAGGCTACGATGCCGATGCAGACGCGGCGTGTGGCGATCGAGGCGACGTAGCGGATGGCGGTTCTGCAACTAGGTGTGCGTCGGCATACGATCGAACAGATGGCGTGCGATGGAGGAGACGGGGCGGATGGTTGGCAGTGAGCTCGACGGCGAGGCGGAGGGGGCTGTCGGGTTTGGGATAGCAGCGACGAGGTAGGGCTGCTGTCGGACGGGGACGTTGGTCGTCGGCGATCGGAGGCTAGGGAGGCGGAGATCGGAGTTGAGCTCGGAGGGGGACCGACGGTGAACTGTTACAGGCAGCAGTGGGTGAGATGAAGGCGGAGGGCTTGTCGTCGGGCTTGGGAGGCAGCGACATGGGGAGTTGGGCGGCGAAGACTGGGCGAGCAAACGACGAGCTGGAGGCGGCGTTCAGGCGGCGGGTTCTCAGGCGGCGGGTCAAGGGGGTCGGGCAGCGGGTGTTGCAGAGGGGTTGCGGGCGCTGAGGGAGTTCTGGCGCGGGTTGGACGGTGGTCAGAGAGTGGCGTGGTGGAGAAGCGGTGGTTAGTCAGCGGAGGGGTCAGGTGGGGGAGTGGGCGAGCGGCTGACTGCGGGGAGGCGGCTGTGGCGGAGCTTCAGGGCTGAGGAGACGGCGAAGGCTAGGGCTGAGGGCGGAGAGTTGAGGACGGGTGAGGCGGCGCTCGGGCGTGGGGAGGCCGGCAGGCGGCTGCGGTGCGGAGGGGAGGCTGGGAGCTCGAGAGAGAGAGAGAGAGAAGACTGGGGTGCGAGCACGAGAGGAAAGTTGGGTGAGGTTAAAATAAAAAAAGTTTAATAATAAAAAATTAAGATATGATTGATGATGAGCTGCTTAGTCTAATTTTACGGTGCGCGTGGACAGCCGTTTTCTTGGAAAAGTGAGGAGAGAAAACGTGATGGGGAAATGGTTGTTGGGGGTTTGACGTGGAGCAACAGCTTTGGATTATTTTCAAATGGGTTCAGGTATTTAAACAAAAATAATTAAATAAATAGTTACGGGTATTAAAAAATTAAACCAATTACAGAATAATTATCTACAAATAAAAACGTACATGTTATGCTAATACAACAGTTGATACGAAATAGTCGAAATATACACATATTGTATAATTAAACGAGAATAAATAAGAATAAAAATATATTTACTTACATTTAAAATCAAATAATTATGTGATAATTATTTACACGATAAAACGTACCAGTTATGCTAATACGATAGCTGATACGTAATAATTAAAATAATACAATAATTTACACAAATAATACGTAATTAATAATTCAACATAATACAAGAATTAATACGTAATAGTAATAATAATACGACGTATTATTTAAAATAATACGTAATAGTATCAGTAATACAACGGATAATCCCAAAAAATTTTATTGCACTAAATTAATTTATAAATATCAAAACCATTTAAATAAATATAAAACTTAGACTTTAAATCATAGAAAATTTCTAGAAAATCGAGAAAAATACAAATACTCTTTTTAAAATCATAATTAAATATTTTAAAATACCAAAAAATTATTTTAACTAGTATCAACATTTTACGGTCATTACATAGGTGTTCTGATTTGAAGTGCGAAAGAAATAGAAGACTCTAGCGGGAGAGACAAAGTTTCAAGACGACGATGATATATCTTCAAGGGAGTTTGGGAATCAAATCCAAGATGGAGATTGTTGGAATTTTGTCTTTGATTCTTTGTGTAACTTCATAAGAATTAGATAGGGTTAGAGTTCTATCATGATAAGGAGTTTGGGTTCTATTATGATTAGGAGTTAGAGTTCTATCATGATTAGGAATTTGGGTTTTATCACGATTAGGAATTTGAATCTTATTTTAATTAGGAAGTTAGGCTAGAGATAGGGTTTTGGTTTCCCTATATATATTCTTCTATTGGTGGAGGAAAACCATGAAGAAAAAAGTAGAGATGTAGTAGATGAGAGAGAGAGAGGGTTTCGTAGTCTTTATCCGTGCAAAAGATTACAAGGAGTGGGCTTTGGAGAGAATATGAGAGTTGATTATGTATGTGAGGTTGAGAGATTGAGAGACGAGAGGTGAGTGGTTCCTCTTGTAGTTCTCCCTGATATATAGTGAATTTCTCGTATTGTTGCCCCGTGACCGTAGGTTGTGTGAAAACGACGAAGGAATTGTGAAAAATGTGAAGAATAACCCAAAACAGACTTCACCACACCCTGGTGTGGTGTCTGTCATGGGTGTGGTAGAATCTGTCCTGCACCACACCTTCTGCCACACCCACGGTGCAGGGTGTGGCAGAATCTGTCCTGCACCACACCCTCTGCCACACCCATGGTGCAGGGTGTGGCAGACTCATTTTTAGAATCCTCCTTTGTATGGAAATCCTCCTTTATTTGGGATTGTGTTTTATTATAAATAGGACCACGTTTTTTAGGGTTTCTTAAGGAGAGAAAATGAGAGAATTAGCATTGTTTTGAGCACTTTGAGAGGGAGATATTGTGAGGGAGTTGAGAGTTTTGGTTAGGGTTATATTTGAGTGATTTTGTGAGTTATAACCCGTTGTATTTCTCCTCCATATAGTGAAATCTCCCCATCCTCTCCCCGTGGATATAGGCAATTGCCGAACCACGTATATCTCTGTGTTTGGTTGATTTGTCGTAATTGGCTTGGTTTGTGCAAGTGTGTGGCTTTCTTCTTCCGTGATCTCAAGTTCGTTGTGTATGCGTGCAACGCTTCCGCATAGGCGCGCGACAAGTGGTATCAGAGCTCAGATTTCAGATCTGGGGTTTTGGATTAGGTGGAGGAAGATTCAGTTGGAAGCTTGGTTCTTGGAGTTCTAGGCTTTGGTGGAGTTAGGGTTTGAAGTTGCCGTTGAAGATCTCGCTTTCCTCGTGTGGTTAGGAGTTCTATTTGGAATCCAATCTAGGGTTCAGTTGGGTAATTTCTTATTCTTTTCAAAGTTTGGATCTTTCTCTATAATTTGGAATTTGTGATTATGGGTGAAGAAGTTGGTGAAAGCAGCAAGATGACAGGCACAGTTCAAGTGGGTTTTCAGAACACTAAGATTAGTGTAGTGAAATATGACGGCAAGATCAATTTTGGTTTATGGATGAGCGACATACAAGATGCGCTCAATGCTCAAAATCTGGAGGAGACCATCATGGTCGATATGAGGCCACCTATATATGAAGAGGCGATATGGGAAAAGATGAATCGAAATGCTTGTGGGGTGATCAGGTCCTGTTTGGAACAGGAACTGAAATATGATGTGATTGGGGTGACGTCTGCAATGAAGATGTGGGAGATTATCAACAACAAGTATCTCACGAAGAGTGTTGAGAACAGGTTGCACTTGCTGCGAAGATTATTCGGATTTTAGATGTCCAGAGGCACCTCGCTTGCGGCTCATGTGAACAACTACACTAAGTTGTTGTCGGAATTGGCGAACGTGGATGAGAAGATCACAGATGAGTACAAGGCTATTATTCTTTTGGGCTCCTTACCGGATGAGGAGTATGATACCTTCGTGCTTACGTTGCTGAACGGGAGATCTTCTATCACTTATAGTGAAGTGACTAACGCATTGACGAACTATGATTTGAGGAGGAAGGATAAGGAGACTTCCCGCGCTAGTATTTCAGGAGAGGCATTGTCGACGAGAGGTAGAAGCTCATATCAGAAAGGTGAAAATAGAGGGAGGTCAAAGTCAAGAGGTCATCACCAGCTTGGAAAGAACCAATGTGCATTCTGTAAAGAGCAGGGACATTGGAAGAGAGACTGCCCGAAAGTCAAAGAAAAAGAGAATAACAAGAATAAGGGCCCGAAGGCCAAT
Source organism: Asparagus officinalis (assembly GCF_001876935.1). Lineage (NCBI taxonomy): Eukaryota > Viridiplantae > Streptophyta > Magnoliopsida > Asparagales > Asparagaceae > Asparagus > Asparagus officinalis. Next base: position 5,961,042 of record NC_033797.1, read on the forward strand.
GAGGTGAATGTTGCGAAAGGCAATGATTCCGATGATTCAAGCTTTTCTCTTTTGATTACTCCGGAGGTGAACCATTTGGATGCATCGGAGTGGATGCTTGATTCTGGCGCTACTTATCATGTGACTCCTAGGCGAGATTGGTTTTCATCATTTGAGAGACTCGATGGGGGTGTTGTTGTCATGGGAAATGATCAATCCTGTGGCGTTTGTGGGATAGGTACTGTGAGGCACGATGGAGTAGTCCGTGAGTTGAAGGAGGTGAGATTCGTTCCTCAACTTAAGAAGAATCTTATCTCAGTTGGGGCTTTGGAGGCGAAGGGATTTAGGGTGACCTTTGAGGATGCTGTAGTGAAGGTTACTAAGGGATCTTTGGTGGTGATGAAGGGAGTCCGCAGTCATAATTTATACTATCTGAAGGGAAGCACCAAGATTGGCCAGGTTGCTTCGGCTATTTCAGAGGCGGATATGAGCAGACTTTGGCATTACAGGTTAGGGCACACAGGAGAGAAGTCACTGCAGGCTTTGTGCAAGCAGGGGCTATTGAAGGGAGCCAAGAGTGGAAAGATTGAGTTCTGTGAGCACTGTGTTCTTGGCAAGAAGACGAAGGTGAAGTTCGGGACGGCCATTCATAGGACGAAGGACATCTTGGACTACGTGCACACAGATGTTTGGGGTCCCACCAAGACGGCATCACTTGGTGGTCGACATTGGTTCGTCACATTTGTTGATGACTATTCTAGGCGTTGTTGGGTGTACACCATGAAGCATAAGAGTGAAGTCCTAGATTTGTTTGTGGAGTGGAAGAAGAGATTGGAACTGCAGACTAGGAGAAAGATCAAGATGTTGCGATCCGACAACGGATGCGAGTATACTTCAGACCCCTTTCAGCAGCTATGTCGAGACGAGGGCATAGAGAGGCACTTCACAGTTAGTCATACACCGCAGTAAAATGGGGTGGCAGAGAGGTTAAATCGGTCTTTGCTGGAGAAAATTCGATGTTTATTGGCGCATAGTGGTTTGGAGAAGATCTTTTGGGCTGAGGCACTTTCTTATGCGAGCCACCTCATTAATAGGCTGCCTTCATCTGCGATTGAGGGGAAGACCCCTATGGAGATGTGGTCGGGAGAGACAACACATGACTATGACCAGCTTAAGGTATTTGGTTGCCCTGCATATTATCATGTTAGAACTGATAAGTTGGAACCTCGAGCTAGGAAGGCCATATTTGTAGGATTCAAGCGTGGTGTCAAGGGATACAAGCTTTGGGATCCAGTTGATAAGAAGATTGTGCTGAGTAGGGACGTCACATTCGATGAGGCTTCTATCTTGAAGCTTCCCAGCTCTCATCAGGTGGAGAGCAACCCGACAGAGGAGATTTCGCAGGTGGTGGAGATTGATGCAGCTCCACAGAGTCCAGATAGTGCAGTATCCATGAGAGTGCCGACTGAGGTGACGCCAGGCGAGCACGACGGTGATGCGGAGGATACGGGTACTCATGAGCAGGATCAGGGACCGACGGCTCAGGTTCAGGATTCTATTGCGGCACGGAGACAGAGGAGAGACATACGGGTGCCAGCACGGTATGCCGACACAGTTGCATATGCACTTCCGGTGGAGAGTATCGATGAGATGGTGCCTACTACATTCAGTGGCTATGCAGGAGGAGATGGAATCTCTTCATAAGAACGATACATGGGAGCTTGTTGAGCTTTCAAAGGGGCGGAAGGTGATTGTGTGCAAGTGGGTGTACACGAAGAAGGAGGGCATTGAGGGCACTCCAGTGAGATTCAAGGCTAGGTTGGTTACGAAGGGCTATGCACAGGAGGAAGGTATTGATTACAATGAGGTTTTTTCTCCGGTGGTGAAGCACTCTTCGATTCGGATTTTGCTAGCTTTGGTGGCACAGTATGGTTTGGAGTTAGATCAGTTGGATGTGAAGACGGTATTTTTTCATGGTGATCTTGATGAAAAAATATATATGACTCAGCCATTGGGATTCCGAGCTGCAGGGAAAGATAAATTGGTTTGCAGGTTAAAGAAATCGCTATACGGTTTGAAGCAATCTCCTCGACAGTGGTATAGGCGATTCGATGGTTTTATGCTTGGTCATTCGTACACTCGGAGCCAGTTTGATCCTTGCGTGTATTTTCGCAAGTTAAGAGGAGGTGCGTACATTTATTTGTTGCTTTATGTCGATGACATGTTGGTTGCTTCAAGTTCCAGGTCAGCTATAGATGAGTTGAAGATTCAGCTTTCGAATGAGTTTGAGATGAAGGACTTGGGCGAGGCGAAGCGCATTTTAGGGATGGAGATCGGCAGAGACAAGAAGAAGGGCAGAATTTGTTTGACACAGGTGGCTTATTTGAAGAAGGTTCTACAGCGATTCCATGTTAGCATGGATACGAAGCCAGTTAGTGTACCATTGGGAGCCCATTTGAAGCTTTCAGCTGGTCTTTCACCAAAGTCAGTTGAAGATCGAGAGTTGATGTCGAAGACTCCATATGCGAGCGCAGTTGGGAGCTTGATGTACGCGATGGTCGGTGGCTTTGTCTACGATGGAGGCAGAGTATATGGCAGTTACGGAGGCTGTGAAGGAGGCTATTTGGCTTCGAGGACTTTTGGAGGAACTTGGTATATCGCAGCGGTCCGTCACCATTCATTGTGATAGCATGAGTGCTATCTATTTGACAAAGAATCAGATTTTTCATGCGAGGACGAAGCACATTGACGTTCGTTATCACTTCGTTCGGGATGTTCTTGAAGATGGCGATGTGGAGATTGTGAAAGTCCACACAAAGGATAATCCGGCGGATATGCTCACTAAGGTGGTTCCGAGCAACAAGTTTGATCATTATCGAAACTTGTTGCACATTCGTGATTGTTGAGGCCGTTGACGGCCATTTGGATGAACTACGGGCGGCTTGATCCCTTGGGAGAGGGGGTACGTAAGCAACCACATTGGTGAAGCCGAGTTTAGAGAGACGACACATTGGTGCTCATGTTGGTGTTGGCTCAGTATTGGGAACACTTCGCCGAGGTGGAGAATTGTAAAAACGGCGAAGGAATTGTGAAAAATGTGAAGAATAACCCAAAACAGACTCCACCACACCCTGGTGTGGTGTCTGCCATGGGTGTGGTAGAATCTGTCCTACACCACACCCTCTGCCACACCCACGGTGCAGGGTGTGGCAGAATCTGTCATGCACCACACCCTCTGCCACACCCATGGTGCAGGGCGTGACAGACTCGTTTTTAGAATCCTCCTTTGTATGGGAATCCTCCTTTGTTTGGAATTGTGTTTTATTATAAATAGGACCACGTTTTTTAGGGTTTCTTAAGGAGAGAAAAGGAGAGAATTAGCATTGTTTTGAGCACTTTGAGAGTGAGATATTGTGAGGGAGTTGAGAGTTTTGGTTAGGGTTATATTTGAGTGATTTTGTGAGTTGTAACCCAGTGAAATCTCTCCATCCTCTCCCCGTGGACGTAGGCAATTGCCGAACCACGTATATCTCTGTGTTTGGTTGATTTGTCGTAATTGGCTTGGTTTGTGCAAGTGTGTGGCTTTCTTCTTCCGTGATCTCAAGTTCGTTGTGTGTGCGTGCAACGCTTCCGCATAGGCGCGCGACAGGTTGAAGTTGGTCGACCGAACCACGTAAATCTCGGTGTTCTTTTTCTTGATTGTGGTTGTTCTATCTTATTGATTGGGGTTGGCTTCCGAGTTGCGCATATCGTGGTAGGCGGGGAGACTGAAATTACCCAACACTAAGGGCCAGCTGTTCAGTTGGATGGAAATGAGTTGCAAATGTAAATAGAACAATCAAATTTGTAAATGTATTATTTGGTTTATAACTTTATAATTAGAAAAGGTAAATGAGCTTGCATTTCATAAAAAAAAACTTGTAATAAATGCTACAACCAATTTGATAGAAGGAAAAACTACTGGCTTCAAAAAAAGATTTAAAAAACAAAGAAATTTTGCATCATCAAAAATTCTTTTTAAATCCAAGCAGAAAAACAATCTACACAAAAGAGTTTCCTTACGTGCCGAAATTTTGTAGCATTTGTCTAATCCTTTTTCAACCAAACACTAAAATTGCATTTGGACATATATTTTCTATAATATAATTGCAGATATTGAAATATCTAATTATAGTTGATTTCTTATAACAAATGTGCTACGTGTAACATTAGTTGCTAAATATTTGCTGCAATTTGTTTTTTGCATACATCACATGTCTCGAGAGGCTTTTTGGGGTTGTGGGCGGATTCATTTTTTTCGGAGGAAATTTCAAGCTAGTGATGGAGTAAATCTAATTATAATAACAAACTAAACAAATAATTATAGAACCTGGAATCAATCTAATTATAATAACAACTAAACAAATAATTACCGAACCTGTTCTGCAATTATTTATAATGTAAGTGCACATTGGCTTACTTATATAACTACTAGTATAATGCACGTGCTTTGCACGTGGACATTTTGTTGTATTTAATATTATATTATTTAATAAATTATATATAAACATTTTACAAAGTTATTTAATTGCACTATGATTAAATTTTTTTAAGTTATACTATAATTAATACTCATACTATTATTAACATACATTTAATAGTTATTAAAATTACCTTATTATTATATTGTTAAAAAATTTATTTAGGAGTATAATTATTAAATAATAATGTAATCATTAGTTTAAGTAACACTATTGATATAATTAAACCATTTATATTATTAAATATTTATATTATGGACATATTTTACTGTAACATTTATTAAATAATGACAGTAATTTTTAATATTATGTGATTTTATGTTGTAAAATATATTACCTTGCTCGATAATTAATATCATCTTAGTAATAAAAAAATTAAATGATATAAAATTAAAATACTATTATTTAAGATACGTACTTTATATAAAAATATTGGATCCTTAAAATTTATGAGACATTTACTTTACAAAAAAAAGTGAATGACTCATAGATTTCAAAAATCTAATATTTTTATATAAAGTAACTTTTCTAAATAAAAGCATTTTTAATTCGTAATGTCCAATTTTTATTACTAAGATGATACTATAATATTGAAAAGGGTGATATTCCTTACAATATAAATGATCAATTCCTATTTATACTATTATTAATAACTATAATTATGTACAATATTTTATTATATAAATAATTTTACTATTTCATTACAATTAATAATTTTTTTATAATGAATTATAATATATTTATTAACTTTATTACCATTATAAATTATTAATATATTCTAGCGAGTGACCAAATATTTTGGGAAAAAGAAGAGAAAAGTATATGTCTCATAAATTTCATGGATCCAAATATTTTTATATAAATTAATTTTCAAAATAAAAATATTTTTAATTTATAATGTCCAAATTTTTATTACTAAGATGATATTAATTATCGAACAAGGTGGTATTCTTTGCAACATAAAGAAGTAACCCCTATTTATACTATTATTATTAGTTATAATTATGTGCATTAATTTATCAAATGAATGACTTTTACTATTTTATGTAATTAATTATTATTTATAATAAATTATTATATATTTATGAATTTTGTTATCTTTATAAATTATTAATATATTCTAGTGAATGACCAAATAATTTGAGAAAATGAAGAGGTGCATAGTTAATGAAAGGTTATGAATCATTAGTTTTATAAATAATGATATAATTGTGAGAGATAAAAAATTGAGAGGGTAAAAAGGGAAATCAAAAGTTTTGACATGGGTATTCTCTTTTATAAGTAGTATAGATTAACTATACACAATTATGACAAAACAAATACCGTCCATTCATTTCAAGGGAAGAACTTGAATGACACATTAGCGACTTTTAGGGGGTGTTTGGTTGCACAATTTTATAAAAAAGTTTTTTCAGAATGTCTAACAATGGTAATTCTATAATTAATTTTTTTTGTAGATTTCCTTAAACAGTGTTTGGTTCAAAAAATTTTACAGCAATTTTTTTTCTGTTCAGTACCAAAATTTACATAAATTAATTTTATCTCAAAATGGACGAAAATCACCCAGAAATCTGACATCACATTGACACTTTTCTATAAATATAGGGGGTGTTTGGTTCAGTTTCTACAAATTATAGATAATATTGCTATTTTCTATAAACTTATTGGTCATTTTTTTGTTTTGAACCAAACAAGCAAAGTAAAAAAAATAAAAAAAATTGGTACTTTTTGACTTCTCAAACTTTTTCCTATAATTTTTTAAAGAAATACAAGAAAATCATATTTTGGGTGGAAAATATTTCCTATAATTTGTAGAAATTGAACCAAACACCCCCTTATCATAGTTTTTAGACATTTTGAAAGTTCGTTATAGTTTTTATCTATTTTAGAAAGTTTAAGAGAGTTTTGCACCACACCCCTTAAGTTTAGGGCAGTTTTGTGAAATTTACCTGCATTTAATATCTTTTTTCCAAAAAAAGAAAAAGAAAAAGAAAAACAGGAATCTATACATAACCATTTACATTTTACAGCCCATTCCAACCAGTTTCATGACTAGTAATAGGGACAAAAATACTATTAATTTAACTATTTTTATTTTAATAAGTACGTAAATATTTATTTTATTTCATTTTTCTGTCAACGAACACTTATCTTATTCACTCCCCCCTTGCGAGTGGCAGCATATAAAACCAAAACGGACCTCTATTCCCACTCCTCTCTCTCTCTCTCTCTCTCTCTCTCTAACTACTTTCTCTCTCTAAAACTCATTTCTCTCTCTCTCTCTCAGACAAC
>NC_033797.1:5967842-5982579 GCF_001876935.1 Asparagus officinalis
CGCCAAACTCACCGGAAATTTCGACGGAGATGCTGCATTCCGATGACCCAACGCTGGCTGAGGCTCTCAAACAAAGTAAGAATCTTTTTGATTGCAAAATCATTGAGATCTCCTTCAAACTTTTCTACCCAAGATTCCCCCTTTATTTTCCTAAAATTTTAGCTTCCTTCAGTTTTTTTTTTGGGAAACTCTTTTATGAAATTTCTGGAAAAATGCGGCTTTTGCACTGCTAGATTCCCTTCAGAGTACGGTATGCTCTTAAAAAGGTCTTTGCTTTTTAGTCTTATTCCCAAATTTTGCTACAAAATATCCCTACTTTTTGAGCCCAGCTAGCTTTTTTCCTTTTTCTGTTTGGTTTTTTTCTACAGTCGGTCTGTCAAATCTGGGCTTTTCGCCCCGAATTCACGTGTTATGTTTCTGTGATCGTTTTAGCGGAGATTTTAAGTTATTAGAACGGTAATGAAAAAATGGGTAATTTTCTATGTTTCTGTGATCGTTTTAGCGGAGATTTTAAGTTATTAGAACGGTAATGAAAAAATGGGTAATTTTCAATTTTGGCAAGGGATTTGGCTAAAAATGGGTAATTTTCAATTTTGGCAAGGGATTTGGCTAGGGCATTTATTTTGGGGTTTTTATTTGATGCCCATTTGAGAAACTAATCAGGGGCGAGAAGAAAGAAAACTGATTACTTTCTAAAGAAAGTAGTGATGGGTCTCAGGCTTTAAATTTGACGATGGCGAATGTTTGGTTAGAAATGCGAGATCTTTACATTCGGTTCCAGTTTCTGATAATTGTTTTTTCGCACTCTTAGTTGTGCAGATTGAACTGTGAAGGACGGCTATTTATTTCACAAGTGCTAAATCTGGTAAGTATTTTTATTTTTTATTTTTACTTTTTTGTTAATTTCCTAATTGTCTGAGGTATGGTGTGAATAAAGAAATGAACTTCATTGACTCTTCTCCTTTAATTTGAAATTTATTTCAGGTGAGGAAATTAGTTAATTGTGCTTGAGCTGAGTGCAGGCATGGGTGGAAGCAAGTTGCTGGCTGATAAATCTCATAGAGATGGTATTTTACAAAACTTAATAGTATTTATATTGATACTTCTTTAATTGGTTTTGTATAATTAATAAAATAAAATGGAACCTTGAATTGGATTCCTAACTTTCTTATTTTGTTATACTTGGCTGAGTTAAGATCTGGAAGCAGTGAATCTTTTTAGGGACAGGATGATAAAATTATCTTTCAATTCAAAGTTATGATAAGAAAGGTTAAGTATTTGGAGCTTGGTGAGAGATAGTCATCTGTTTATTAATCAAAATTTGCGTTTGGAGCTACCCTTTGCAATTTTTTTCAATCTTGTTGCCATTCTCTTGTGTCAAGCAGTGATTTTTAAGCTGTGGAAAACAACCAATATTCTCTTTTATTTCATTGTACTCTGTGAATTAGAATGGATCTTGTCCAACAAACTTTCTTCTTCCTTTGTGTTCGCTAGGATTCCCCATTTCTTTTTTTCTTTGTTTTTCTTCCAAGTGATTTGTCGAAGATGTCCGTTTTCTTTTCTGTAGAATTATTTATCTATTAATGATTTGGGTGACCGAATTGGCAGGTTCTCCAAGTTACAGAAGTCGTAATGATATTAAGAAATGTATCGATCATGGGATAGTTTATGCAGAGGACAAACGAGTGAGTAGATTATATTTGCTCCACCAAACAAGGAAGAACATTTTTTATGGTCTAATTGTTGCAAATGTATTGCAGATAGCCAGTGATCCGAGGAAAAATTCTTCATCCAAGAAATCAGGTGGAACACCAATGAAGATGCTCATGGCTCAAGAGATGTCTAAAGAAACCGAGTCTAGAAGGAAGCAAACCAATGTCGTTGCTAGGTTAATGGGTCTCGATGAAGCTCTGCCTGCTCATCAATCAGTTGTAAATGGTCGTTCTTCGCGTGTTACCTTAGCTGGAGCTCTCCAAAACTCCCGAAAGCTCGAAGATTTCTATTTCGACAATGAGAAGCAATATCGAGATATATATGAAGTGAGAAATTTTGATATTCAGAACGAGAGGAGGATGGCCCTTGTTCGTCAGAAATTCATGGAAGCAAAGAGACTGGCCACGGATGAAAGGCTTTTGCAGTCCAAGGAATTCCAAGATGCCCTGGAAGTTTTAAGTTCAAATAGAGATTTATTCCTCAAATTTCTGGAGGAGCCAAATTCCCTTTTCTCAAAGCATTTGAAAGAGCTCTCGACTCCTGCAGTACCTCAAACAAAGAGAATCACAATATTGAAACCATCAAGAACAGTAGAGATGAGAGGTGAGCACTATCCATTGACTAGTGGTGGGTGGGATAATAACAAGCCTCAACGAAGCTCTACCATGAATCAACCAACAAGGATAGTAGTCCTAAAGCCAAGCCCTAGAAAACGTGATGACACAAAATCGATGATTATGCCCTATGAAGTGGAGGAGGATGATCTTGCCCAAGCCTTTACGACTACTGAATCCATAAGATCTAAAGACATAGCGGAGGATATAACTCAGCAGATGAGGGAGAGTTTTAGTAGTAATCGAAGAGACGACTCATTATTATCTTCAGTCTTATCAAATGGCTATGTTGGAGATGAGAGCTCATTTAATCGATCAGAAAATGATTTCGGAGGCGACGAAGATAGAAGTTTCAGCGATTTAGAGATTCCTACTTCATTATCGCGACATTCGTGGGACTGTTCCAATAGATATGGTAGTCCTTCATCATTTTCATCCTTTAGTCGAGCATCTGGTTCTCCTGAGCCATCAGTTATTAGAGAAGCTAAGAAAAGGCTTTCAGAGAGATGGTCTCTGGTTACTTCGAATGAAAAAAGTCGAGGGCAAATGGAAAGAGGAAGGAGCTCTAATACATTGGGTGAGATGCTTTCTATTCCAGAGGTAAAGAAAGAAGAAGTCACCATGAAGGGGATAGATGTTTCAAGTAGTAGATCATTTGGTGGCGAACAAGAATTGAGAATGTCAAGTTCTAGTATGTCCACTTCTCAAACAAAAGATGGAGATGACATTGAGAAATCACAATCGCCTTCAAGTTTATCTAGGTCAAGATCTCTTCCGGTTTCTTCTGGTTTTAAGAATGTCCAGTTGAACTCAGAAGATTGCAACTCACAGGTCAAGAAACCTATTGTTGTCAAAGATTCAGCTAAGTCGAAAAGTGGGAAATCATCATCATTTAAGGGGAAAGTTTCGAGTTTGTTCTTTTCTAGGAATAAGAAGGGCAGTAGAGAGAAATCTTTTGAGCCTGCTGTTAAGGAAAATGTTGATTTGTTACATCAACCTGAAGCTTATCCTCCATTTAGCACTGACAAAGAACCTATGAAGGTATTTTCTCCTGGTCCAGTGAAGGATCCATCAAAACAAGGAAATGTCTCTTTTAGGGTATGCCTCAATCTTACTTCGATTTTCCCATTTTTATCTTTACCTTTAATTAAGCACGAGACTGAAATCTTTTCCCATTTTTATCTTTACCTCTAATTTAGTCACCTATGCATGTTTTGGCAGGAGATTCTTTCTCTGGAGAAACCGAGCATATCAGAAGGTTTAAGCAATAATCAAAATGACCCGAGTTCATCTAATAATATTACCGAGAGTCAGAACCAACCCAGCCCCACATCAGTTCTTGATGCGCCATTTGAGAATGATACAAGCAACACTCCCAGTTCCTGTGAAATTCACAATGCTGGACATTCATGTAAGCTTATTTACAAACTCTCCTCCAGTTTCTGAAATAGGCTTTCTTGTATATGTATACACCCCTTGAACCATGCTTATTTGCAAAACTACCCCCTACATATTAACTTTGGGAAAAACTACCCCCCAAATCAACCAATCATCAACTTTGATAGGCTTTGTAATTGTAATGTAAGTTATGTACAAAATAGTCAATTTTTACTCACCATATCCAACGAAGTTGATAGGCTTTGTTGATTTAGGGGGTAGCTTTGTAAATATGCATGATTTAAGGGGTATATATACAAGAAGGAAAAAGAATTGCCTGAAATCCTTTCTGCTCACTGAGCCTATATATGTGCCCTTTAATCACAGTGGCACCAATTGCATCAATTGCTCGCACTTTGTCATGGGATGATACAATACTCGAATCATCAATAACTTTGCATGAGTGCAACGAAGAAGAGCAACAACGGTATTTATTTGTTCAGAATGTACTCTCAAATTCTGGGTTAGACAAAGAGAACTTGAACTCAGCGTTTGCTAGATGGCACTCAGTTAACACTCCATTGGACCCTGTTCTATTAAACAAGTTCTTGAACAGGAAAGAGGAAGATGCTAAGAGCAGGGAAAAGAGATCAAATCAGAGACTTCTGTTTGATTGTATAAATTTTGCGTTATTAGAACTTGGTAAGACAGTCTACGTTGGTGCATATCCATGGCCAAAAGCTTTTAGCGTGAGGAAAAGAAAAGCTTGTGCTGCTGCTTCTTCCATAGGAGATCAAGTGTGGTTGCTTGTAAGTGATTGGTTTTCTGGCGAAGGGAAGTTTGAGTTTGGAGATATTGATTACAGCAATTTAGTCGTGGATATATTGCTGAGAAGAGAGGTAGGAGGAAATGGATGGGAAGAATTGATTCAGTCCGAGATCGAAGAAATCAGCAAGGATATTAGTAGCAAGGTTTTGGATGAGTTAGTTCGAGAAGCTTTGGCAGAGTTATGAGGTATTTTTTATCCTCTAGATGTTTTCATCCTTAGTTTCTGTTTGTTGTGATAATGGGGGCCAATATAGTGTCTGAATATTTATAATTTCCCTGGTAATTTTGTGTGTTTTATGCTTGATATGTGATCAGCGTATGCAAGAGAATATGTATATATGTTTCAGTTTTTGACTGATAAAATTTTCCTTGGGCTTCGCTCTTATACTTGTTGGCTCCAAGATGTTCTCTTTAAGCTCCATGTAAATCTGTAAGTAGAGAGATCACTGGAACTAATAATGTTACTTCATGTCAAAGGTACTAACTGTCATTATGGCCACTGTGGGCGTTTGCGATGAGGTTTTTTTTACAAAAAAAAAAAAAAAGGCTTAAGATGCTTTCCTCCTTAGTTTTGTTTGCAAAGCTGATAATGGGGGGGCATTATAGCGTCTTGATATTTATAATTTCCCAAGTAAATTTGTTTGTTTTGTGTTTGATACGTGATCATGACAGCATGCATATATGTTTGGTTTTTTGACTGATTAACTCTCATCTTGGACATCGCTCTTATCGACGTTAAAATGTTTTCTTTAAGCTCCCTGTAAATCTGTAGGTACAGAGAAGCAGGTGGAACTAATAATGTTGCCTTGGTTTTCAAGGAAATGACTATCATTATAATTATTGCTATGGGTACTTAGTTACTGTTAGGCTGGATTAATGATGCTTGTAGGTGAAGTTAAGCACGATTAACTACATTAATGATTCTGTCAACTGGGCTAGAAATCGAAACCAGGACAGCTCCGAACTGTGGGTGATGATGGTATCCATTCATCAACTTGATTTGAGAGTGGTGGTCAGGAATCAGAGATGCATGTGAATTCTACCTTGGTAGTAAACACTGTTAGCCATATTTTTCTCTTGAGCTTGACAGAATATGATTAGTCTGTTAATTGAGTTTTAAATAAGGTAAGACTGTTATTAAACTGCAAGTTGGGTGAAGAGACATGGAATCTCTCATTTCTCATTTGACATTCTGAGGATTAACAGGTTGATGTTTCACAAGAATCCTGGCTTGTGTTCTTCTGAGAGTGGTTGGTGTCTAATAAAACAAACAAGAGGTCCTTTATTACTATATTAATGCCTCAGGGACCTAAACAGGGGACCCAATGCATGGGACAGGTGAGGTGTCACCATCCGGTTGTATGATGCACTGTTCATAAACAATACATCATGCAACCGGATGGTAACACCTCACATGTCCCATGCCTTGGGTCCCCTATTTGGGTCCCTGTAGCAACACCCATGTCAAATATTAGCCATTACTTGGGCGGTCTCGTTTTGGCCTTTGGCTGGAGCTCTTGAATAAAAAGGTATAATAACACACATAATTTGGTTGTTTCACTTTGGATGATTCTGGAGTGATCCCGTGTGAGTTTTTAATATTTAACGTTTTTAAGTTTGTTTGCTGCTATTGGATTTTAACTCAAACAGCGAATAATTGAACGTTAAAACAAAAGTGCGCTAAATTTTGTGGGGGACTAAATTCTCTGAGTTCGTGCTACTGCTAAAAGGAACTGACGCCATTAGCAGAATGAACTGTCAAAATTTTTAATCCATTTATTTATTGTAAAGGCCATAATATGGAACTATCAAATATGATTTTGGGTCAAATTTCCAAGCTCGCCACTTTTATTGCTGAGTCAGAGGTAAGTGGGTTATGGCACCATTAATGAGTAGACAAATCAATCGTATAGAGCTTTTTACTAGTGATTTACTCTTTAAAATCAATTAAAAGGATAAAAATACAATATGAATACTTTCTTGAATAGAAAAAATATGGCTCTCATGTCCAGTTTTTTAACCATCTGCTAATAAGATATCATTCTTTTCAACTAAATAATATATCTTGTGAATATACTATTATTTTGCAGCTACCAGCAGCAGATGAAGAGAGATCGGGTACAGCAAAGACAGTATACAAAGGGGTATGCAGCGACTCGAAAAAACAAAATTGGTCTTAAATTACTTACATAACTGCTAATCAAAATTTAAATTGGTCTTAAATTACTTACATAACTGCTAATCAAAATTTTCTCAGTACAAAGGAAATCCTGAACCTTTTAACATAAGGCAACAGTAAGTGCTGGTTTTCGTCGACATCCAAAACAAAAACTCAATTTGCAGATTGAACCAATAAATTATCCAATTTTTCAAAGACAAAACTTGTTTGATTGATCAATCAACCAAACAAGTCCTCCGAATCGATAAAGGCAATCAAGCATCCGCTCACAGAAACTTCAGAATCTGAGTACTCAAAGCATCGATCCACCAACAAGAAAAATTTTCATAGGATAAATACAAACTCATCTCTCTTTCTCAAAATTTATTACATACGTCCAATTACTGCCATTCAAGAGACACCCACGCACAACACACACATACAACCCAAACCCCTTTTTATTTATGCACAAGCTGTACATAACGAATAAATTCAAAAACACAACATTTCTTACCAGAAGCTTTGGCATAACGAAAACCTCTTTTCCCCCAATTTAACCATGCTCACAATACGGAGTATTTCATTTCCGTTGATCATCTGAGATTTTCCCGGTAGTAGTGTCATTTGACAGTGGGCTAGGCACAAATCCATACTGCGGTTCAAAATCAGCGATAGAACATGAACAGCAGGAAAGAAACAACTTTGAGTTATAATAGTAGAGTGATTCTCCATCTTTAGTTCGAGTGAACATAAAATGATAGTTTTCTAGCAAGGAAAATGGTGCGCTCAATTAGTACTATAGCATGCCAACTGGCAATTTCAGCCAATTTTGGCTTAAAACTCTTTCAGGCAACTACGAGGTTACATTTTCTTCTGTGGACAAGTGCATTATTTAGGGTGCAAGTGTACATGCAAGAGCTCATTGTATCAAACTTTCACAGTTAGGCATGTGAAAGATATTTAAAAATGACAGTTTTCTCCTAAGTTGGACGTAGCAGATAAATCTAGCTTGGGGCTATGTGTAATTTGAGTAAAAATTGGAGGCCTATCTTCTGTAAAATTACCATAAAAAGGAACAAAGATATGAAGGGTTTTATTATTAATACCATTCTGGGAGAGTACATTAGAACTACAGAAAATAAAAGGGTCTTTGTCCCCACCCAATTTTAGATAAATTCCTTTAACCCAAACCTTTCTGAACATATTGATAAGCTAAAATGAGCAATCTGCTAAACAACGAAGAATGAAATGTACCAGGCTAAAATCAAAGAGAACATAGAAACCTTAACAATTGTTAAGAGTTAATTTCAGTGCTACATGAATAAAAAGTGAACTACCAAACCTTATCTCTCATCCGGGAACTCCAAGAGTCTGGTTGGATTGTTGTTCTGTCAACAGAGTTTGAAGGTGAGGGAAGCCCACCTTCCAGATTTAGCAGTGGGCTTCTCATACCAGTGAAATCTTCATTGCTTTCATTGTCCATCCTTCTCAGGGGAACAATGCTTCGCAGAATTATTGCCAATAAAAGTGAGAGTGTCTGCTTGAAATACCAATAACATGTAACAAAGTTTCTTCAAAAGGTGTAAGAAAATACTAAAAAACTATTTTTTTGATATTGTCTCTAATTTGTTTCACTGAAGCTGCATTTAGTTGACGGAGTTAAGGAACAGGCGTTATGAAAATTTAAAGACAAATAGTAACGTGAATAATATATATTTTTCATTTTTTAATAGAAATAGACTTAGCAAGAGTTAGGTATTTATATAAAGAGAAAGGATAATAAATTTGTGCTTCTTGCAAGAGTTAGGGTGCAGGAGAAACTATAGAAATAGATGGCTTTAAGGGGTTGACAGTTACGACGTAACTTCACACTTGTCATCACGCGCTGAGTCTACATTCTACTAGGCACTTCGGTGAGATATAGCAATAGTAAGAATGACTCTTGAGTAAATTCAACTTGCCACAGATGACCTGCGTGTTATTTGGACATGTGATATTTCCATCAAATACAACGTGTCAGGAAAGTTAGCAGATACTTTTTATATACTCAAATCTTCATACTTATTATCGTGAAATACAGTTTCTTTATGCAGCACAGCATTCCCTGAGAGTTTATAGGCATGTCCTGCAAGGCAAGGATTCAGGCACATATATGACTTCGTTAACAGCAAAGTACTATAACCAATAATAATGCAGCTGCACTAGATGCACCTTGACATTATGGTAGAAAAATCATGGGCAAGATTTAAAGTAAAGTCACAAATTATATTACTTATAAAGGTAAAATTACACAATAACCAACCACATGTGAAAAAAAGAAGTTCATAGCCATGCTGCACTTTTCATCACTACCGCCACCCCCACCCCGGCAGACACGCCGGACCCCGGAGCACCCACCCCGCCCTCAATAAAAAAGAACAAACACACACTTTGGTCCTCCTCCTTCTAAACTTTCTATTGAAGGTTGTTTGTATCACATTGCGTGAACCAACCAACTTGAGTTTCTTAATCAAGTGGTTACCAATATGATTTCCAAGTGCAAACAACCCATGAGATTGCTCGTAGGTGCTTCTATGTTCTAGAGACAATTGTCTAGAGGAGTTTATTTGCAAAATTCTTGAAAGTTCATTGCTAATTAAACATGGCCAAAAGTACAAATAGATTAATACATTAATTATTCTCATTGTTAAAGCAAAAAAATAGAGACCTGCAGTTTATTATTCTTTGCATGCCAAACAAACTCAGTCAAACTCAGTTGGTGATGTATTCATCTGAAAATGAAAGAAATGGTTGCAGTAACAAAATACTCAATTTTGAGAACCGTGACATATTCTAGAGACTTAATGCCTAAACTTGATGTTAAGAAGAACAGTTTCATTATTTATTCTATAGATACACAAAATTATACCTGAACAACAACCAGAGTCACTGCAACCCACTTGAAGATGTCTATGTTAGCTTCAATAAATGCTCGAAGACTTTTCAATTCTTCAGTGGCATCATGTGGAAAATCCTATTAAGTACATGACAACATACGCATTACTAGTCAGTGAGAGTATCCATTTGATCGTGAGTAATTTTGAACTTTTTTGGAGGCATACCTCCTCCCAGTGTTCGTTGAACAGCAGATCAGCCATCAAACCTGCTTCTATTAAAATCAGTATCAAAATGAATACTGCATACTGTGGTTGATCCAAGTTAAGAAATAAAAGACTAATAGTTTGCATATTCAGTTCATTTGTTTCTCGTGTGTGACCTAGCCTTTGACTGAGTTTATGATCTCATGTTTCTACCAAACTAGGAGGCAATACAGCCATGACAACTAAATTTACAAGATAAAAGAGAAACTTAGTTAATACCACAGGAAGGATTTTTCTGACAGCAATTTGACAGAACTCTCTCATACAATTGACCTGTTGACTCGATCTGAGAAGAAGGTTACTACATGTTCACTGTTTTAAAACCTACAGGTTCATGCAAATAGTGGCCGTAGCTAAACAATGTAATAGAAAAGACAGTCTGGCATAGAAGGCCCCTGTTACGGATGACCATATTTATCAAAGATCTGAAGTGTGAAATCAAGTACTTGATTTTATTATATTTGATATTTGATATGAGGTCTTTATTATGCTTATAACTTATGTCGATTAGAATGCAATATCAACGTAATTGTTATTAAATTATTTCAATAAATATGAGAGAATATAAATCATGAACTCCTCCAGGTTTTAGAGGTAGGCTATGTTTTTATAAGGTTTTGTATAGCATTTATGATCATATTACTGTCAACAAATCTGAGAAGTGAGAAACCAATTACTTGATTTTATTGTATTTGATATTTGATATGAGGTATTTATAGAACATACTTAGGTTAGAATATAACATCAATGTAATAAATATGTAATTTTTAGTTAAATTATTCCAAAAGAAATTGAGAGAACAGAAATCATGAAGTCCTCCAGATTTTACAGGTAGCACATAGTGCCTGATGCACTTTAGTGGTTATGTTTTATAAGCAGCTGTATAACATTTACTATCCCAATACTGTAATAAAAAGATGTGAGGATCATTGTAATGGCTTTAACATAATACCCGCATATTACATTGTTGGGCATTGGTTAACTTGTAAAAAAAGATAACTGACCTAACAAAAGGTTGAGAGTTTAGATTGATAACCTTGTGAAGTTAAGCTGAAAAAAATGTGCCAAACCAAATTATTGGATAAAGAGATTAATGGTTCATTTTTGCAGGCAGAAGTTCACCTGAAATTTGGCAGAAGGTGGGTACTTTTTTATCGCTGAAATTTTACTTTTGTAGACAAAATCAATCTAACGATGAAATTGAAGGATAAGTAAAACACAATCAGTTTGCTAAAGTACTGTAATGAACAACACTTTGAACTGAGATGTTTTCGGGACTCATCAGGACAAATATGTCCTGCGATTTTAGAAAGCAAGGAACCACATCTTACAAGTTTCCACATGGTATAAAACAGAACCACCCAGTCCAAATTTCTTACAAGCAATGGATGTAGATTTTGAAGATGGAGACTTTTCAATTAGAATAAAAGGTCCTGTTAACTTTAGGACAGTGCTTTCATTCTGGCATGCAAGAAACAGAATCTTGAAGGAAAGCAATATCTAACTATAACAAGACAACTTGCATGCAAGGTTTACTAACTCAACAACTTGCATGCGAGGTTTACTAAATCAATCTATTATTATTCACTTCATAGTTAATCATTATCTTTAACCTTTCTAACTCCCTATAGCTGTTTAAAATGCCACCTAATTAAGATTTTCACTGCTAGTATCCATACTTCTAGGTTCTGCTTCTAAACTGACGATCCTTTCATTGGTTTATTTTTATGTTTTCAGCCAGAAATATTACCATTAGCACCCTATGCAGTTATACTAGCATTAATATTTCGAGCAAGCAGTATTAACTTTGTCACAAGCGGAAGCTTGATTCACTGTGTGGGAAGAAATGACAGTATATCAAGGATCAACCTAGGAAGGAAATCCACAAATCCACCAACTTCAAAAAAGAAAATCAAAACTAAAACCCTAGGCTGTATTTCTTTTTAGATTCACCAAAAAATAGTATAAGTTTTGCAAAACTTCGGTAGAAGGTCCATCATAAATTGGCCAAACATCATTCGAGTTCCTAATTTTTGGAAGTCATCATTGGTGATCCCTAACATTACGTCTGTCATTAGCCTAGGTCCTTCTATTAAATTCCGTTAAAATTTTCTAACGTGGCGATGACTTGGTGTTGCCATGTCACAGTCACGTCAGCAAAAATATTAGTGAAATTCCCAGTTCAATACAAACACGTAATTTTACTAATTTTCTGTTGATGTGGCAATGGTGTGGCAGGATAAACTTGGACTTTTACTAATTTTTTTGCTGACATGGCAGTGCCACATCATCGCCGCAACAATAAGATTTAACGGAAGTTTGAAAAAGGATGATCAAGGGGGTAACATTCGGGATTTCCGGCAATACTTCCAAACATTAAAAAATCAAATGATATTTAGCCAATACTTAGGGACCTCCACTGAACTGTTGCAATAGATTTTAAGCAATCACATAAGATTTCTGAATGCAGCTTAATAAAATCCATTCACAATAAGCCAGAATTGCTCAAATCAAAGTGCAACAAGCGCACTACTCAATGGCACTCACACTACATAAAATAATGGGCAAGGGACAAAATTTCCAAATGTTAAAAAGAACCTCTTCGCATGTGAAGATGGGATTAAGATATTTCTAATTTTTCAAACCTGACCAAACAAACAGATAATAAATTAATAAAAAATTTATTAAAAAAGTAGCTAGGATACGGAGCAGAGGCAGAATCCGTTGACCACTCCAGCCGCAATGTAACCCACAAGCGCAATTAAGCACATGAAAACACCAAAAGCCATCATTGTGTACACAAACCTACGCCACAATCAAATTAATCAATGAATTAACCAAAAAAAACCCCAAAAGAAAAACTTTCACTGAAGAAAATTCCATACCAAGGAGCAGAAGACTTGTCGACTCCGTGACGATTCCAATCGTTGAGCATCCATAGCGAGTAGAGAAGAACGAAAGCACCAGCAAAGGTCTGGAGATAGTTGAGGAACTTGAGGAAGGAGGAGGTCGAGCTTTGCAAGATCGAAGGCCGCATTATGATAATTTTGGGGAAAGAGAAGCCCTAATTTAGGAAGAAGATGATTGGGATCCAAAGCCCTAAAATTGCAACTTTAATTAGTTTCCTGGTTTTGTTGGTTTTCGGAGGGGAGAGAGAGAGAGAGAGAGAGCGAAAAAAAATTAGTGGCGCGTAGTGGAAACTGAAGACTGTGTTGTATTTATCTGGTGATTTTTTTGGGGGGTGATTGTTTCAATTGTTAGTGGGTTTAGATGTTGAGGATCCGATTATATCCTAACCGAATCTGATACGCTATTTTTTTTTAACTCCCCATTTTGATAAAAGTAAACCTATTTCTAAGAAAAATTATTTTAATATTGTTTGGTTGGCTAAAAAAGAAGGAAATCAAAGAATGGGAGATGAGATGAGATGAGTTGTCATATTATTATTGGATGATATGGGTGATTTTTTAAGAAAACTTGTTTTGAGGTTATTTGGTTGGCTAAAAAATAAGCAAATAAATTATAAGAAACCTATTTCCTGTAATAGGTTTTTTTCTTGTGTTTGGTTCATTCTTAAAAATAAGAAAATAGATGAGATAAGATGAGTTGCCATTATATTATTGGATGATGTGACTCACACTTACGGAAATCAATTTCCTTGGTTTTTTTGAGTAAATGGATGGAAATGAAATGTTAATGAGATGAGATGAGTTGTCACCATATTATTGGATGAGGTGGGTGATTTTTAAAGATAATATGAGATGGAGATGAGATGAGTTGGATGATATGACTCATTTCTTGTGTTTGATTTATTTTTAGGAGATGATATGATATGAGTTGTAGGATGAAAATAATTTTTTATTGGATGTTGTGGTGAGTCTTAGGGATGGAAATGGATGAAAATAATATTTTATTGATCTTTTATGTATCATTTTTCTTTTCTTGATTTTTAGGAAACCAACCAAACAACAAGCTGAAACTAAAAAATTATTATAGCGTGACGTCAGGCATAATGCATCTCAGGTGTAAGCTGTTTTTTTATAGCTAGCCGACTGCTCTATCACTCTATATTATAGGAGAGAATAAGAAATTTGGTGGTTGTTGATGCTCGATACCAAACAGCTAATTAATCCAGAAGAGGATTGTTGCGGGTGGTGTAGGATGATGGAGGGCCCGATTCCTTCTTCAATTTTATGCCTAGTTCTTGAATGAGGATCTGATGTTCGCGCTGCACAGACAGAAATAACTCGTGAAAGGGCGGGAACCGGTTCCCCCGTGGTTCCTTCGGCGATCAAGTCAGTTGATAAACATAAGCTTGAGTAGAGTTTAGAACTATGTGTTCTTATGCTATGTGCATTAGAGATTATTATCTCTTAGATTGGATGAACCAGAAGAGTTAGATTGTTGTTTGTTTCTTGCCTTTTTTTTGGCTTCTCCCTCCTTTTTGCTTCTATGGGTTCCCCTCTTTTTTCCTCGGTCCCCCTGTTCTGATGGTGAATAATATCCATATATAACGTGGATGTCCATGGTAGATTGGTCATTTCGACCATGCAGAATGACGGTGGCAAAGCATGAGCTGGAAGATGAGTCATCCCTCTCTTTACAAGTGTTGGCTGGCGACCGGAAGGGAAGTCATTTCAGCATGGGAGATGGTGTCTCCGGGATACCCGGGAAATGACTTGTGAGCATGACAGAAGGCACGCGGGCATGCTGAGTCGTCCCTTGCTTTATAGGTATCGACTGGCGACTGGAGGAGAAGTCACTTCATTATGGGAGAATGTTATCTCCTCATTTTCCGGTAAGTGATTGAGCTGACAAGTCATGGAGACTTTGTCAGACCAATATCTGGATAAGACTTGCTCGAGGTGGACTGAGATGTTGACATTTGCTCGGGGGGAGAGGCTTAA